>NC_142053.1:120005412-120306662 GCF_982192425.1 Myodes glareolus
AAAACTAATAATAAGTCTCTGTGTCATAATTTGGGAGCTGATCAGTGGCCCAAAAGAAAGCCTACTACACAGATCTGCCTTTCTCTGTCTATGGAGTGTTAGGATTAAAGGTGTGTGTCACCACACCAAGCTGATGATGTATTCATATAAGCAGATAAGTGGTAACCATGTCAGAGTTTAGAGGGACCAACGTTTAGAATCGAGAACACAAGCTGATGGAGCCATGGTTCATCTCCTTTTTTGAGGTTTGTTGGTTCTACACTGACATTCACACTCATCTGTCTTTGGGCAGTACTGGAATTCTAAAAGAGAGGTGTGACTCCACTTTTGGCTTTTGTTTATTTGTTTGCCTTTTCTTTATTTATTTTACATCCTGGCTGAAGTTTCCCCTCCCTTCTCTCCTTCCAAGCCCTCCACCCCCACTCTCCTCTGTTCCCATCCCCCAATCCACTCTGCCTCCATTTTCTGTTTAGGAAAGGGCAGGTCTCCCATGAGTATCAACAAAATGTGGCATATCAAGTTGCAATAAGACTAAGTACTTCTTATTGACAGTGTTCTTTGCCTTACAGAAGCTTTTCAGTTTCAAGAGGTCCCGTTTATTAATCGTCGATCCCAGTGTCTGTGCTACTGGTATTAAATTCAGGAAGTGGCCTCCTGTGCCAGTGCATTCAAGGCTACTTCCCACTCTCTCTTCTATCTGCTTCAGTGTAACTAGATTCATGTTGCGGTCTTTGATCCACTTGGACTTGAGTTTTATGCAGGGCGATAGATGTGGATCTATTTGTATTCTTCTACATGCTGCCATCAAGTTATGCCAGCACCATTTGTTGAAGAGGCTTTCTTTTTCTCACTGTATATTGTTTGGCTTCTTTGTCAAAAATTATAGGTGTGTGTATTTAAGTCAGGGTGTATGATTAAATTTCATTGATCCACGTGTCTCTTTTTATGCCAGTATGAAGCTGTTTTTATTACTATTGCTCTCTAGTAGAGCTTAAAGTCGGGGATGGTGATGCCTGCAGAAGTTCCTTTATTATACAGGATTGTTTTGGCTATCCTGGGTTTTTTGTTTTTCCACATGAAGTTGAGTATTGTTCTTTCGAGGTCTGCAAAGAATTGTGTTGGGATTTTGATGAGTATTGCATTGAATCTGTAGATTACTTTTGGTAAGATTGCCATTTTTACTATGTTAACCCTGCCTATCTATGAGCATGGGCGATCTTTCCATTTTCTGATATCTTCTTCAATTTCTTTCTTTAAAAACTTGAAATTCTTTTCATTCTGTGTAACATGAGGGCCTGCTTGTTGGGGTTCCTGTACTGCCCAGTTCCCACAGCCATTAGCCCCAAAGAAAATCACAAAGAGGTCTATATTAATGATAAATGGATTGGCCCATTAGCTTGGGTTTCGTATTAGCTCTTATAACTTATATAAACCCATTATTCTTATCTATGTTAGCCACATAGCTTGGTACCTTTTTCGGCAGGGCAGGTCATATCTTCCTTTTTCAGTGTCTGGACAGGACTGGGGAGGAATGGACTTCCTCCTTCCCAGAATTCTGTTCTCATTGCCACACCCCTACTTCCTATCTGGTTGTCCCTCCTATACTTCCTGCCTGGCTACTGGCCAATCAGCGTTTAATTAAAACATAATTGACAGACTATGGAATTGTCCCACACCAATGCAGGTCTTCCATTCATTTGGTTAGAGTTACCCCATGATATTGGTTAGAGTTACCCCATGATATTTTAAATTATTTGTGGCTATTGTAAAGTGTATTGCTTCTCTGATTACTTTCTCAGTCTATTTATCATCTGTATATAGGAGGGGTGATTTTTTTTAATTAATCTTGTATCCCTTCACATTACTGAAAATGTTTATCAGATGTAGGAGTTCCCTGGTAGATGTTTTGGGGTCACTTATGTATCCTCACCAACCCCACATCTGACAGAGGGCTAATCTCCAAGATATATAAAGAACTCAAAAAGCTAAACATCAAAATAATCCAGTTAAAACGGGGTACAGATGTGAACAGAGAATTCTCAATGTAAGAATCTCAAATGTCCAAATGACACTCACAGAATTGCTCAGCATCCTTAGTCTTCACGGAAATGCAAATCAAAATGACTCTGAAATACGCCAGTCAGAATGGCTACAATAAAAAGCACTAATGGCAGCTTATATTTGAGAGGATGTGGAGTAAGGGAGTGCATGTACAGTCACTTTGGAATTGGTATGACTTTTTCTCAAAAAATTGGTAATCTATTGGTATCACCATCCAGTAATACCACTCTTGGGCATATACCCAAAGGATGTGTAATCATACCACAAGGACACTTGTTCATCTGTGTCCATAGCAACATTATTCGTAATCGGCAGAACCTGGAAATAACCTAGATGCTCCTCTGTAGATCGAATTCTAATTGGTCTTAATAAAAATCCAGAGTCAGATATTAGGGGGTGAAAGCTAAAAGATCAGGGAGGCAGAGAAGCCAGCCATTAGTTCTTCTACGAAATCCTCAGACCGGATGGGCTACCCTGTCTCTACAGGTCTCAGACTGAATGCTTTTTAGCTCCTTCCTCCTCCCGCCTTATATTCATATTCCTGTCTCCACCCAGCCACATCACTCCTGTCTCCACCTTCCTAATGCTGGGATAGGATTAAAGGTGTGTGATCCCAAGTGCTGGGATCAAAGGTATGAGCTCTCTTTCTTTTTTAGACAGATTCAATTCATGTAGTCCAGGTTGACTTTGAGCTCACTGAGATTCATCTGTCTCTGTTTCCCAAGTGCTGGGATTAAAAGTGTATGCCACCACTTCCTGGCCTCTGTGACTAGCTACACACTCTGATCTTCAGGCAAGCTTTATTTGTTACAACACAAACAAATTATCACCACACCCCTCAACCGAAGAATGTATAAGAAAAATGTGGTACATTTACATAATGAACTACTACTCAGTTGTAAAAAATGATGACCTCATGAAATTTGTAGGCAAATGGCTGGAACTAGAGAAAAAAAAATCATTCTGAGTGAGGTAACCCATACCCAGAAAGATGAATATGGTATGTGCTCACTCATAGGTGGTTATTAGGAGTAAAGTATAGATAGCTTAACCAACCTACAATCCACAGCCACAGAGAATGTAGATAACAAGCAGGGCTCAAAGAGGGATGCATGGACTTCCCAGGGAAGGGGAAGTAGAAAAGATCTCCTGGGTAAACTGGGGGCAGGGGTTGGGGGAATGGAAGCCTGGAAACTAGATGGGTGGGTGGGATGAGCTGGGTGCGAGAGGCAGGATGGTGGGGGGAGAATAACAAAAGGTACGTCTTGATGGTGGGGGACCATATTGAGGTTAGGGAGAAACCTGGTGCCAGGAAAACCCTCAGAAACCCACAAGGATGACCCCAACTAAGACTCTTAGCAATGGTGGAGAGAGCACCTGAACTGGCCATCTAGTGTAATCAGACTGGTGACTTCCCTAATTGCCGTCAGAGATACTCTGTCCAGTAACTGATGGAAGCAGAGGCAGAGATCCACAGACAAACATGGCACTGAGCTCTGAGAGACTTGTGGAAGAAAGGGAGGAGAGAATGTACCAGCCAGGGGGGTCATGATGGGGGAACACACAGAAGCAGCTGGCCTGAGATTGCAGGAGCTCATGGATGCTGTACCAGCAGTCAGGGAGGCTGAATGGGACCGACCTAGGCCCTCTGCATGTGTGTGTGTGTGTGTGTGTGTGTGTGTGTGTGTGTGTGTGAGAGAGAGAGAGAGAGAGAGAGAGAGAGAGAGAGAGAGAGAGAGAGAGAGAATTGTGTAGCTTGGTCTCTTAGTAAGGCTTCTAACAGCGAGAGCAGGACCTTTCCCTGGCGTTTAACTGGCTTTTGGTAACCTGCTCCCCGTGCTGGATTACCTGGTCCACCTAGAAGTAAGGGGAAGAGCTTGGCCCTGCCTGAACTTGATGTGCCATGCTTTGTGCAAGCCTATGGTAGGTCTGCTCCTTTCTGAATGGAGATGGAGAAGGAGTGGATGGGGAGGGAATAGTTGTGGAAGGGAGGGAATGGGAGGAGAGGAGGGAGGGGAAACTGGTTGGTATGCAAAAATAAATGAAAAAATGTTATTTAAATAAAAAATGTAAAAAACTAGAACACATCACTTAACAGAGAAAATAAAACTTAAAAAGATTAATTATCTTCCCATGTATTAAGACTGGGCAAGGTGCCCCAGCATGAGGAGTAGGGGTCCCAAAAACCAGAAAAAGAATCAGAAACAGTCCTTGCTCTCACTGTTTTTTTAAATTGTAGTACTTTTTATTAATAATTTTTAATTCAATCTTTACTCACTTTATCTAACTATCCTCATTCCCCACTCCCTAGGCTATTTATCTACTATTGCTAGGAGTCTTAGCCGGAGTCATTCTCATAGATTCCTGGGAGATTCCCTTGCATCAGGTTTTTACCTGACCCGGAAATGCCCTCCTTTCTAATAATCTCTTTCAGTACTCTCCCCCTCTGCACCCCAACATGATATCTCATGTTCCCATCCCCACATGCCTCAGTCCTCTCACAAGCAGAACTCTCTTCTATTTCCCCTTCCCAGCAAGATCCCCCCCCGAGCTCTCCTTGTTACCTAGTCTCTCTGGGTCTTAGTTATCCTTTATTTTACAGCTAATATTCACTCATGAGCAAGTACATATTATGTTTGTCTTTCTCAGACTGGGCTACCTCACTCAGGATGATTTTTCTCTAGTTTTCTACCCATTTACCTTCAAATTTCCTGGTGTCCTTATTTTTAACATCTGAATTATTATTATCCATTGTGTAAATGCACCACATTTTCTTTATCCGTTTTTTAGTTGAGAGATATTCAGGTTGTTTCACGGTTCTGGCTATTACAAATAAAGTTGCTATGAACATAGTTAAGCCAAGTGTCCTTGTGGTATGATTGAGCATCCTTTGAATATATGCCTAAGAGGTAGATTGGTGATTTTACTCTTGAAACAGGACATTAAGAACTAGGGATCCTTGGGCAAAGGGTGTTCACACAAGACTTCATTTCATAGGTACTTGCCAGTGGACCTGTACCATTGTGGAGAAACTGAAAAAAAATCTCTCAGTGAAGCTCACTCCCTAGAATCCATTCCCTCTGCTGCTTAGAACCAGTTCCACATATTTTGTTGACTAGAAATAGAGTGTCTTTCTGATCTGATTTTCACCTCTTCCCTCTTCTGCTGCTCTATTGTCTTTTTGTTTTGAGCATCTTTCTTGGCCAAGTCTTTAAAAACCAGGATTTTAAAAAATGTAATGTACTCATATCCAGAATCAAAAGTTCAATGGCATAATTATTAGGGAGGAGAGATGAAGAATTTAGTAAGTTTACTTAAAACTCTGTTTTTATGCATCTTAGCAGTCTTATAGCTGAGCATATTTGTCTTGGCATGCTGAATATGGGTACTGATGCAGAGATTGTCTAGGCCTTATATATAATTCACTTCATTTGGCTTTATACAAATTAGTAACATTTATATAATAGAAAATTGTTTTCCATCCCTTAAACACAGTGAATATCAGAAGAAATATGGACTTTGAAGTCAGATTAAAGGTAAATCAATTTGGTTGAGAAGCTGCTTTGGTCTCTGTGTGACTCGGGTGTGCTTATCCCCTTTATGCATGCTGGCTTATCAGCTGTGACATAGAGACGCTTTGCCAGAGCCTTGCGGATCATAGGTAGGATTTAGATTCAGTGATGAAGGGAAATTCAGCACACTCTGGTACATGGTAGGTGTATTAGTTTCTTTTCTGCTATGACAAAACTCTGTGACCAAGGCAACTTTTTAGAGTTTAATTGAGATCACAGTTTCAGAGTTAGAGTCTGTAATGGTTGAGTGAACGAAGCCTTGGTGGCAGGAATAGCAGAGAGAAGTCACATCTTGATTGGATAGTGGGAAAGTGGGAAGCATAAGGAGGGGGCATGCCCTGTGCCTGCCTGCCTGCCTTCCATACTGGGAATGGCAGGAATCTTTTGAGACTTCCTCCAACAAGGTCATACCTTACAATCTTTCTCAAGCAGTTTCACCAATGAGGACCAAGCATTCAAACATGAACCTATGGGGATTGTCTCATTCAAGCCACCATAGTAGGGCATCAGGGAAGACTATTACCTTTGTTATTATGAAAATAACAAAACTGGGGCTAGGGAGATGACCAGTGTTTAGGAGTGCTTGCTGCTCTTCCAGAGGACTTGGCTTTAGCTCCCAATACACACACTGAGTGGCTCACAACTACCTGTGACCCCAGCTGCACAGCATCTGACACCCTGTTCTGGCCTCTGCAGGCACCTGCACATAGGTATCATAAACATACATGCACACATACACACACACAAATAGACAAAACTTTAAAAAATAATACAACGTTACTCCTATTATTTCTGTTTGGCTCTCAGATTTCTTTGCAGATGTTATTACAAGACCCTGCTCTTATAACCACACTTCTATTCAATTTCATTTTCCATTCTCCACATGTGACCACTCAATCATGAACTTCCTAAGTATATAGCTTAATTAAACCATCTCTATTCTTGCTATACATCACATAAGTGAATTATATAACTACCATTTAGTGAATAAAGTCAAACACAAAAGAATCTAGACCTTTGAGGACATTCAAGGACAACAAAAATTAATCACTGGAGAAAGGGGCCAGAATAGTTCTTATTTTTACTGCCTGGAAGGCTGCCTAGGTGAGCCTTACAGGTTCTAGAAATTCTTTAGATCACTAACACAGTTATGCTTGTGTGTTAGAGAAAATTTTATTCTTTTCCTTCATATTGTGTACTTTGTACCCATTGTCACTCACTAAAAAAAAAATAAAAAAGGTATTTCCTAGCTTGCAAGGCTTGTTTTGTCTTAAGTGGCCACTCAGCAAGAGATAACTATTGAACTGAATCGAATGAAACTATGAAAAAAGTGGTCAGTCTTACCATGTGGCTAAGACTAGCCTTTAAGGAAGGCATATTTGAAAACCACAGTGGACATAATTTATTTAATTCTTACTATGCTTACAATGTTGCTCGAATCCTCACCTGTTTCAAAAAAGATGCTACGACAACTTGTGATTAAGAAGAGTTTGTAGAAGATAATGGCTCTAAGACTTGCATGTACTGGCTTTTTGGGATCCTATTCTCTTTGGATGGATACCTTGCTCAGCCAAGATACAGTAGGGAGGGCCTTGGACCTTCCCCAAAGCAATGTGCCTTACCCTCTCTGAGGATTAGATGGGGGTGGGATGGGAAGGTGTGTGGAGGGAATGGGAGGAGGGGAGGGAGTGGGAATTTGGATTGATATTTTTTTTAAAAAATCTAATAAATTAAAAAAAAAGAACTGAAAACTCAAAAACAAAGAAGCGTTTGTATAGGTGACATGGTAGGGGTAAAAAGAGAGAGAGGGATACAATCACATCAGATTGGTGGAGTATCTTGGTTTTAAAATTCAACTTCTATTACCTCCATCCCCCCCTTTTTACTTTCCCTTTGTCCATCAATTTTACTTTGAGATGAAATCTGCAGCTCTAATAGATGCTGCCGACACCATGCAGCAATTCTACCAGATGGCATTTGAATCTTGGGTGTTCTGTGAAAAATGGAAAGACCAAACACATGCACAAATAAATGAAGGTTAAATTAATCTCTATAATTAAGTGGAATATTACCCCACTATGACTGATTTTAGCTTTCAAACTAGATTGCATGATAATTTTTCAGTGAACTGTAATTGTATTACTGTGGTGTTTTAGATGCTTGAAAGAACTTAAAATGGATTTTGCCAAGTTACTTAGAGAAAAGTTGTTGGAAGTTTTAGTCGAAACGTCTTTGAGACCTGTTTGTGTCCTGACTTTTAGACTGTTGATTGTCTGCCCTTGATCATTCCAGGACTTTAAGTGGCGTTGTCCAGAAACTGGGCTGAATTGCAAATGTCTGAGGTATATTCAAAAGCTCGTGAGGGGAAGGATGGTTGCACTGTCTCCATAAAGTGTTCATAATAGCGTAACAGGGAACATTACTAGGGAACCCCTCCAGAACACTGAAGGGGCAGACAAGTCTCCATGCTAGGAATGGTAGTGAATCCCGGATTCTGGGCAGAAGCCCTGCAGCCTTGGCAAGTGTCAGAGTCCAGAGTAGACAGCTTGTAAAAGTTAGCTATACACTACCACCTCCTTCTTCAAATCTGAGACCTCTCGGAGCTTCAGTGGACTTTTGGTAATGTCTGAGGGTAATTTTGCTCACAGCCTATTGGGGGAGTGTCATAGGTATGTAGTGGTAAGCTGTCAGGGATGAAGCTGAAGATTATTAAATGAACACGGTGGCCCTCACAAAAGACCTGGAATAGCAGCAGTGTCAGATTCCCAAATACTGTGCTGTGGTGGCATTCATTATAATGTAAATGTCTGGGGTGTTCTGGCTTGCTGCTGCTAGTCTGGGTCTCTGAATTTGTGTTGTTAAGAAACTCCCAAGTGATGCTGATGATGCTCCCCCAAAGACCAACTTTTCTGAAGCCCTAAAGGATGTCCCATTGTGAAAGAATCAGCGATGCACGGACACTGGCTGGATGATATCCCTTAGTTTATGTTTAAATGCTATTTTGCAATGTTTTATTAATTCTTTGAGGTTTTCATACAATGTCTTTTGAACATTTTAACTCTCCCAGCTGCTCTCCTTATCACAGTCTCCAACCTCCCATACCAGCTGACTCAATTTCTAGATTCTTTCTTTCTTCTTTCTTCATTCTCCTTCTCCTTTTCCTTCTTCTTCCCCTTCTCTCTTTTTCTGCTTTCCTCGTCGAGCCCAGTTTGTGTTGCCCAGCTAGTTAGGTATTGTGCCTGCCTTGGTGTGTGCTACCAAGGATCACATCATAAAAGAAAATCAACTTGGGCTGGAGAGATGGCTCAGTGGTTAAGAGCACTGATTGTTCTTCCAGAGGTCCTGAGTTCAATTCCCAGCACCCACATGGCAGCTCACAACTGTCTGAAAATGCAGTTCCACGAGATCTGACACCTTCACACCAATACACATGAAATAAAGTTAAATAAATCATTAAAAAAGAATATGAATCCATCCCTTTATTTCTTAAAGAATTCTACATATGCATTTAAGAATATATATTATATGGGACTGAACTACACCCTCCATATGTGGGAGACAGTGGTGAAGCTTTGGCTATCTGTGAGACACCTGGCGGCAAGACCAGGATCTAGCCCTGGTGCGTGAGCTAGCTTGTTGGAGCCAATTCCCTATGGTGAGATGCCATGCTGCAGGGAGAAGATCTTGATTCTGCCCAGACTTAACGTGTCAGACTTTGTTGACTTCCCATGGGAACCCTTAATAGTTGGGAGGGAAGGATGATGGGGGATGGACTGGGGGAGGTGGGAGGACGGGCAGGAGGAGAGGTTGGGGAGAGAACTGTGAATGGAATGTAAGATGAAATAAAATAAAAAAGAATATATGTTGTAGTGAATACACACACATACACACACATACACACACACACACACGAAGTCATAAATTTGAAAGCAGGTACTTAGGAGAATTTCGAGAGGGGGAAAATGTAATTTTATAGCCCGGTGGCAGAGGCACATGCCTTTAATCCTAGCATTCAGGGAAGCAGAGGCAGGTGGATCTCTGTGAGTTCAAGGCCAGCCTGGTCTACAGAGTTCTGGAACAGCCAGAAATACACAGAAACCTTGTCTCGAAAAAAAAAAAACAACCAAAGATAGATATGTAAAGATAGATATGTAAATAAATAAATAAACAAATAGATAAATAAAATTCTAAAATGTAATTTTATTGTAATCTTGGAACTATTTTTTAAAAATTGCATGGTATTAAATACTTACCTTATTTACTTGAATGTTATGAGACAGGCTCTTGCTTTAGGTACTGATCTCAAAATTGAGATCCTCCTGCCTTAATTTCCTGAGTCCTGGGATCATAGCTACGCACCAACAAAGCAAGCTACCTTTGTCTAATTTAATAATTCAACAACATTATTTCATTTGCTCTCCCCTGCCTTATCAGGAAGATTGTTTAGAAGGTTTTTACTATTTTTATTTGTGTGTATATAGGTGTGTGTGTGTGTGTGTGTGTGTGTGTGTGTGTGTGTGTGTGTATGTATGCGTTGTCACAGAGGACAATATTCAGGAGCTGGTTTTCTTGTTTCACCGTGGGTTCTGGAGATTGAATTCAGGTCATTATACTTGAGTGACAAGTGAAGTACCATAACCCACTGAGACATCTAAGTGGCCCCAGAAAATTTTAAGCAGTAAAAGCATTACTCCTATCAGAGCTAAACCTTTCCAGAAAGAATGGAGTCAATTTCCATTGCACTGAGCTGCTGATGAGAGAAGGGGATGTGTTTATTTAAGTTAATCTCCAACTTGCCTCCTGTTTAAATAGTTAATTTAATGATTGGAGGAGGATTAAGTAGCTGATTAAATTTCTTGGAGCTATGCTTAGTGTTAGGGCCTAGGTATTGCAGGTGCATTTCTAAGCTCTTTGGATCTTGACATTTGAAGATGCTTTTTAATCGTTTGTTTTTCCATTCTTCCTCCAAATGCATGGATGTTTTCCATGACATTTCCCCCCATTTTGCTTAATATTTGTATATTGTCTCTGTTTTAAATGTTTACCTCAATAAATCAGGAATACTTATTGTAGTAAATTATATAATTACTGAGATAATTATTATCAAATAATTGAAGCTCTGAAAAATTAAGTTTCACATCTTATATTGCTATCTTTGCTACTAGGTTTTGGAATTTTAGTAACCTTTTATGTGGAAGAGTGGTTGGCAAAACTTTTTCTGTAAAGAGCCAAATAGTAAATTTTTGAAGCTTGTGTAGACCATATGGTCTCTGCAACACCTACTCAACTTACTTTTGTAGCTTGCAAGTGGCCGCAGGCCATATGCAGAAGAGTGGGCTGTTGCCAGGGAGAAAAAACTTTTCCTCCTCTACCCTCTTTGGTTTAGCATTTGGTGGAGGGGGACTGTGAATTCTACTGACTGTAATGCTGATTAGAATATGGATAAGCAGTGTAGTCCAGAAAATGATTAGAATTTGGAGTTTTTATATGTTATGAATGAGAAAGGAAGGGCTGAAAGTGCAGTTGTACAGCATTTACCTATCATGTACAAGGTCTTAGGCTGGATCATCCTCTACCCTATGTGTGTATGTTTGTGTGTGTGTGTGTGTGTTTATTTTTTTGATGCGGGTATATATGTTACCTTTATTTTATTTATTTCATTTTATTTTTATTTTTATTGAGCTCTACATTTTTTCTCCCCTCCATATCTCTCCTTTCCTCTTCAACCCTCTCCCAAGGTACCCATGCTCCCAATTTACTCAGGAGATCTTGTCTTTTTCTACTTCGCATATAGATTAGATCTATGTATGTCTCTCTTAGGGTCCTCATTGTTGTCTAAGTTCTCTGGGATTGTGATTTGTGGGCTGGTTTTCTCTGCTTTATGTTTAAAAACCACTTATGAATAAGTACATGTGATAATTATCTTTCTGTATCGGGTTACCTCACTCAAAATGATACTTTCTAGCTCCATCCATTTGCCTGCAAAAGTCAAGATATCGATATTTTTCTACTGTGTAGTACTCCATTGTGTAAATGTACCACATTTTTCTTATCCATTCTTCGGTTGAGGGGCATTTAGGTTGTTTCCAGGTTCTGGCTATGACAATGTGTGTGTGTTTGTATACACACATACATACACATATATGCGAGAATGAGAGTGGGTTCACAAATGGAAGATGACTAAGAAATATATGGGAGAACCTAACAGAAGGTAAGGTTTACTGTATTAAGTTCTGTTGCATGCAGTCTTTCTGGCATCAACTTTTCATGTCAGAAGATGGGGAATCTCCCTTCTCCTTGACAATAGGAAGCTGCCTTTCTTAAAGGGAGGGAGGATTTGTGACAGTTGAATTGTTTTGAAAAGCTCTGCTTTTAAGTAGATAAGGAGAATCAGAAAGCTTCTTATTGCTTCCCTTGATTTCTAGATGCCTTCAGCTCAAAATAACCCCTTTTCACAGCAACACAGTCTAACAAAACCCCATCTTCACAAAACCACGTGATAGGCTGCTTTGGGCCTGCAGACTATAGTCTGCTGACCCCTGATGTAGAACCCATGTGTGAGACAGTGGAAAACATAATTGACTTCGGTGTAAAACCTAACTATTATGTAGGATTTTTCTTGGCCCTTGGTTCATACTATTTTGGCTCTTTCTGGACAAGTGAGGTTTGTCCTTATTGAGATTCAGGATATCCATGTGAACAGGTATCACAGCTGGTCTAGTTATAAAAGTCCATGAATGAATTTAAAATGAACAAAAACATTGATTCAAGAGCTATATTTTGTGGCAACTGTTTTGTTCAATTTTAAAAGAAATAAATGAGTGTTGTCTTTCTCTCTTTAAAGTAATATTGCCCCAACTCCCAGGAAAAGGCAATATGTGTTCCTTTGTGAATTAATTACTTGGGTGATTCACTACCATTCACTAATACAACCACCTATTCACTAAGAAAACCCACATGTACTGTCTTTAACTCTGTTGGGGTACAGGACTCAAATATATGCCCAGAATGCACCAGAGAGGTACCACGGAAGTACTGAGTTGCAGTTTGGCTAAATTTTGATTTATTTGAGCCTGAGTAGTTTTTTTTTTAAGTTGGAGAAACTACTCACTTCCAAGATAACATGGAGTTCATAGTTTTAGTCCTGGTACTCATTTGTATTTGGAATTTGTCTTTCTAGAACATATCCATATTAGAAAGTAGTAGACAATGGGTATCAACTATATGCGGCATTACCCATGCAGGGTTAAGGATGGATAACCTGAAATCTGATCATTCTTGTCTTCTGGTTCATACAGACCCAGGACAATGGCTTGTAGTTGAAAGGACCTCTGATTCATGGCGATGTTTGGTTCTCCTTCACCTTGGCATGATAAACCGCACCCAAAAGCAATTCTCAGAATTACAACCTTTGAAGACTCATAATAAATCAGTGTCATTCTTATCATGAGGATAAAATTTGATTTGTTAGATTACTGCATTGTTATTATTTGTGAGATCCTGATAACCCTGAAGGATATTAAAGCTGGTCCCCAGGCTAATTTTCATCAATACTATTAGCTCTGCACAGGGCTAGATTTCCAGCCAAGATATGTGCTTGAGCCAATCATCTGTCTGGCATTGTAGAAACTGCCTTTGTTTTGAAGGATAGTGTAATTCTTGCACAGTTTCCTAAACTTCCAGGTGTTTACAGCTCAGAATTTTGATTGATGCTTAATAGTTATTACAGAACTCATAAGAGAAAATGAGGTCTTGGCATAGTTAAGGCTGACTGAAGCTTTCAAAGCTACTGCAAACTTCCGAAGGTTGCTTTAGAAATTGTGAAAGGGCAGTGCGCAGTTGTTCCATTTTTTTCTTATGTTACTTAAATTAATAGAAAAGACAAAAATATGTGAAGACTTAACCATGTAGACTAAACACAGAGCTGTTTAATTAAGTGATTAAAGCGATCTCTTTGATAGAAGACGTGCAAAACATTTGAAAATGTACGTGACTTTCCTCCCTAGCTGAGTCTGGAGGGATTAGAGCAAATGACCTCGCCATCTCGCTTTCTGTAGATCAGCTTAAAGCCAAGTGGCTTTGCAAATTCGGGAGCAAGGCAGTCAAACTGACCAGTCTTTAAATCAGTTTGGTCACGTGTGTCAAAATTATATGCAATTACAGAGCTCTCAGCCAGATAGAGCAGGATTATATTTGGTTATGTTCTTTCCTCCAGCATTATCAAGTTGTAGTGCGCCTTGGGGAAAATTCTGGGGAGGTATGGGGTGACTTGAGAGTTTTAAATCATGTTGTGTATTACATTTTCCATGTTCATTGGTTTTCTGAGTTCATTTGTGATAGCCATTTTCTCTGCCTTAAAGTAATAATCTTCCCTTTATGAACTCCCTGTTGTCTCCATAGAAAGTACTTGTAAATTTTAAAGTGGTAGCCCTAAGATTTTAGTGAAAGGAACAAAATCCCAAGCAATTAAGACTTGGTGCATGTACATGGTAGTCATAGCAAAGAACAAAACCAAACTTGGTAGTAAACTGCATGTACACACACACACACATGTGCACACATACCTCATTCTCCCACAGAATTTGTTAGTGAGGCTCCTCACCATGATAAAGTAACCAAACAAAACAAATGTGAGGGATGAAGAGTGGGCAAAGGGATCTTTTGTATCCCTGGTGTGACAATGTATGCCAGGTTTGACATACTTTCAATATCTAAGTATGACAATGCAAGGTTTTTTTTTTAAATCATACCACTCAGAACAATATCTGCTTTAAAGATTATGAGTTTCTTATTTCTGGTATTTTCTACTAATATTTTGGACACCAGTTGACAGCATGTACTGGGAAGTCAAGTCATGGATGAGGGATGATTACCATATATGAAAATTATGGTTTTGTTTGTCACAAGGAATGAACTGCAGTGGATTCGTGTTTCACTTTATTTTCTAGAAGGCTCTCTAGTCTCTTACAAAGCTCCTTAATGTTTTTTCTCCTGTGATAAAGTTAGTTAATATGGAAGTATGCCTTGATGTGAGGAACGCTGAATGATATTCTTGATCAAATGTTAGCTATTTCCTGTTTAGAAGTTAAATATAATGTTTTTTTATTTTCTGATATTGTTGATGACATTGGTCAAAGTGAATTTCTTAAATAAATTACTCATAATATGAATCAGCATTTATTGAACATTGGTCACTTGCTCTGTGCTTGACATTGCATTCCATTTTGGAACACAATGGTGATTAAGTTGAATAGGCTATAGATTTAATTTGATTCTTAATAGCAAGAAAGTTTTCTCCACTAACAAAACTTCCCTTAAGATTGGAGTCATCCATTTGGCTAATCAACTACTCTTTTCAATACAGCTGTTTCTCAGGGTAAATGTATTAGGTTGCTATCAGTCATTCACATTGTATTATAAATTGCTTTGAAACCCCAATAATAGCTAATGGGTTAGTGGTTTGAAGAAATAAGAGTTTTGATTGATGAAGAAGGAAGGGTGAAATGACTCTGGAGCTAAAGAAAGGCTAATGTGGGTATGTTAGGAGAATGAGGACTATGCACACATGGGGCCTAACAGCTGCTGGGAGTAATGGGGAAGGGAAGGAGTGAGAATGTGGGAGCCAAGATGGTGAAAGCTAATGACAACCTTAATTTTCAATTGATGTAAATTCACTGTGACTGTCAATATATTTCATAAGGACGCTGTAGCGTACTCATGCTGTGACTGTGTTTCTCCCGTGTCCCCTCACTGTGCCCATCCTATTAGTTCCCTTCTTTCCCCTATACTGGTTCGTTTCTACTTTCATGTCACATCCATGCATAAGTTAGTGTGTCTGCATAAAATATAAGATCCACAAATGACAGAAAAGTCGTGACATTTTGTTTTCTACCTTACCTTTGTTTTTTCTAGAGTTAGATTTTATAGTATGCCTTATCTCTCTTTTCAGAGGTGTGTTTGTAGTAACCCTTAAAGGAATCTTCTGGCTTGGAAGCAGGATTGAATAGCCTGATTTCTTCTAGCAAGTATACAGACTTTGTCTTTACTAGGGAAATCTTCTGCCATGGTTCAGGAAGTTCATAGACCACAGCTTTTCTTCTGATACCATTTTCTCTCATTGATTTCTCCCTCACCACAAGTACGGCTCCTTGAAACCTATGATTAAAAAGAGTGACATTGCTGTACAGGAGATTTCAGGTGTTTGGCTCAGTAATATCTTATACTCCCCTGAAAGATGCTCCAAAATGCTGGGTCCTTGGAGTGTAGTCTACAGCTAACATATACAAGCATATATTCATTATGTTCTTTGGACCAAGGGATTCGAGAAAAGTATTACATATGATACCATACTAAATTCTGGTAGACAGCACCTTGAGAGACTATTATTCTCCTTCTCAAACTATACCTGATGAAAAGGGAAGTGTGTAGGATTATATTCCACTACTGATAATGGGAAACATGGCATGGAGTTCTTCAAACTGTAGCGGGGAGAAGGAAGGCTATCCAAGCCAGCAACTTTCAGGCATGCTAAATGTAGCCATTTGAAGCTTAATATTAGGTTGGTATCAGTCACACATTTCATACTGTTTTCGAGGCTGTCGCATGTTATCTGCTTTTCATCCTGCCATGTTTGACATGTAGATTTCTTCATCTGGTTTGCTGCCGTGTGCTTGTAAGCTAGCTCAGCACCCCAGAGATTCTTAACCGAGGGTGCTTTGTCACTCCCTGCACAGGAATCTGATGGATCTACAATTTTGGTTGTCATAGCTGATGTGGGGATTGCTACTGGCATTTAGTTTGTTCAGGGCAATGCTGCTGCTAAATTCCCAATAGCCTACAGGACAAACTCTCATAAGAGTTATTTTGCCCTGAAGTCAGTACTGCTGAAGTTGGGAAGCTCTGGACTAAATGCAGGAAGCATGTCCCCGCTGAGTCTATTCTTTTTTAAAATAGATGCTCAGAAATGCATAAAACATTTTAATCTATATGCTATTGACCCAAATCTTTTCCTGCAGCCAAATCTGTTAAGGAACCTGTACAAGAATCTATATATTTTTGGTTTGTTCCTATTGTCATCCTGAGCAGAACTGGCCTCTATAATAAGAGCATAGCAGTAGAATAGATCAATATGTATTAGACACTAGGCGGTTTTGACTTACGAAGAGAAATAGTGGTCTACAGATAAAGAAGTAGAGAAGAGGATCATCTGCTTGTGTCTCTTCCACAGGGGAGGGATGAGCAGCTGTCAAATGCAGCTTCTCTCCAGATGTGTGCATGGAATAATGGATGGAAATAACTAGCTATAGAAAACCCTTGAGTTTTTTTTTATCAGCCTTAAATAGCCCGCAAAATGTTTCTCACTGGATCTAATATGCCATCTGTTAAACATTCATCCCATTATTTCCTCAGTATTTATATGGTGACTTGCTTTTTCCTCTTGTCATTGTAACCAGTGGGATAATTGATTTCAGACGTGCTTTACTAATACCTTTCCCTTCAACAAACCAACCAACTATTTGGTGGATTACTTCTCTCATCCTGAATATGCTGGGAAGTGATGTGTCTCTTTTTGCCTTAGTCTGTATGCGGGAATGCAGGCACACTTCTAAGTGCATCGAACAGGAAAATGTTTAACATGAGTGATTAGAGGGTTATGAAGTCATTGCAGGTCTGGGAAGTAAAGGCCAAGACTGCCAGTGACCACTGTTGCCTCTAGAGTGTTCTGTACAGGGTCTTCCCAGGAGAATGCTTGGAAGTTGGTGGCAGCATGTTGTATCTACTGTCCCCAGATAGACATGGGCCTCACTAATGCTGCTTCCATGAATAAATGCTATTTACATCTCTTCAGCTTTCTAAGGCCCTATGAGTATTTCTTGTTGACAGTCTGATTTAAAGTCATGCCCAGTGGGTTTTCAACAATGCAGTTCTGAAGCTTCTCAGGGAAAAATGGGATGGGTTGTAATCGTGGGGACTTAGCAACAAATTCTGGAAGAAGGAGTGTTAGACCCAGAATACAAAAATCCATATACATTTTTGGCAAAAAAGAATATTCTACTGATCTGCTATTAGAATCACTACCTGATTTTCTTTGTGTGTCCCTGGTAGGGAAATCTGGATTCCTTGCATTTTGCTTCTGATTTTCTTTAAGTTGTGGTGATGCTAAATAAACAAGAAAGGATTCAGTACTATACATATACAGTACAGGAGCTAATGTATGCTGTGAAACTGTAATTCATTGAGGTCCCAGAGTGTGTGGTCTGAAAAAGAGTGCAGAATTCACTGGTGCACACTGGGAAAGCCAGTGTTCTGGAAACAATTGTGCATGACTCAAGCTCGTCATGTAGATTTTTGGTTGTGTGTTTGTGCTGAAAGAACTATCTACAGTTCGTTGTTAAAATGATGCATGTGACTTGTGATGAGCCACTAAGTTATACTGAGAAATTAGCTACGACTAGGAAAGTAAGTAGTTTCAGAAAGAGGAAGCCTATAGACATGTGACATATTGTTTTGTGGTCTTAGGAGAGTTGTAAAGTCCTGTTATCATATTAAGCTTTTAGTATAGCTCACAGGCTTTTGAAGGCAGAATTTGATCTGTGCTCTATGAGAGTCCCTGGAACAGCAAAACCCATTAGAGCTGTGTCCGGTGGCACTTCTAAAATCCTAAATCTTGAGTTGGAAGTTTCTGAGGATATTTAATATTTCTTCTATCTAAAAAAGGATAAGGGAGACATACTATCTCACTTTATTTATTTCTTGAATGCGGTAATTTGGAAGGGACAAGAGAAGAAATGTCCTTAGCTAGAGCAGGGTGGGAGGTCACTGGTTTTGCATTGAGGCTTTGCTGGAATAATGGGTCGGGGCTGCCTGGGTCGTTTGTTGGCTCATCTGAAGGTAGACCTGGAAATACAGATTCACATGGAAATGATTCATTTAGCAAACACTTGCAGGCGAAAGCAGCAGCAGAATGGGAGAAACTCGGCCAAGATGGGAAAGAACCGAGGGGAGGATGCGATTTCAGTCAGAAGTCAGTGTGGAAGCATTCTGATCCTGTGAGGAACCTGCTAGTGTAAATTATACCTTTAAGC
This sequence comes from Myodes glareolus, assembly GCF_982192425.1. NCBI lineage: Eukaryota > Metazoa > Chordata > Mammalia > Rodentia > Cricetidae > Myodes > Myodes glareolus. The sequence goes on from NC_142053.1 coordinate 120,024,131, forward strand.
TTGTCCTGAACTGAAGTGAAGATTCTGGGCGCTCATGATCCCACGACAGTCAATCATTGGCCAAGAGTTGCCTGTAAGGAGGGAGAGCTCCGAATGACAGAAGGGAGATCAACAGCCCAGAATGAGCTGTGATTATACATGGGCCTTCAGAGTGTCTGGTGCTGGCAATTAGATAAGACAAGACTCTAGAAATGGCTGGAGGAACAAGACCAGAACTATGGTATTATCAGTGGACACGTTAACGTGGAAGGGAAAATAATTGTTCCGCCCCTAGACAAAGATCTACAGGTAATTAATGACTGCTGGATGAAGGAAAATTAGCTTCTCAAACCAGGGACATGGTGGGGAGGGCTTCACATGAAGCTGCAAATTGTCCCTATCCAAACTAATCAAATGGCAGAGAGAGAACACGCAAATGAACAGGATCAGAAATGAAAAGGGGGACATAACCACAGACACAGAGGAAATTCAGAGAATCATTAGATCTTACTACAAAAGCCTGTATGCCACAAAATTGGAAAATATGGAAGAAATGGACACTTTTTAGATAAGTACCATATACCAAAATTAAATCAAGACCAGGTGAACAGTTTAAATAGACCTGTAAGTCGCGAGGAATTAGACGCTGTCATCAGAAACCTCCCTACCAAAAAAAGCCCTGGACCAGATGGTTTCAATGCAAAATTCTATCAGAACTTCCAAATAGAGTTAATACCTATACTCCTTAATGTGTTTCACAAAATAGAAACAGAAGAGTCATTGCCTAACTTCTTTTATGAAGCTACAGTCACCCTGATAGCAAATTGTCTCTAGAACAAGGGCTGGCAAGATTTCTTCCAAAGGCCTAGCTCAAATATTTGAGACTTTGTGGGCCCCAGAGTTTTTGTTTCAGTGACTCAGCTCAGAAGCTATAGCACAGATGCAGTTATAGATAATAGGTAAATGAATGAGTGTGACTGTGTTCCAGCATAATTTCCTTTATGAAAATAGGTAGAAGAGGCCTGAAATTGGTCCTTAGGCCACAGTTTGCCAGTTGTTGCTCTAGACTGGCACTCACACTGATTTTCCCTTTATCCATTCCCTGCATGCTGCAAAACAAAGAAGGTAATCATTAGTACCTCTGCTTATCAAGCGATGACTATGATGTGATGCGTGTTAAATTATTCTGGACCCCCTGCCTCCGATCTTTCTGGTGTTCTGGCTATCACTCACAGAGCTGCATGGATAATCATCCTGATGCATGACTCATCTCTTTTCACTCCCCTTGGAAATATTTAACCCTCACTTATCTGACAGACCGCAACAAAAAAAGACTTGTTAGCATGGCAGTGGGAGTGTCCATGAATAATCCATGAATTTCCTATACAGCTGTTTTTCAGATTAATGTACTGTAGGATCACTTTTTACATATTCATGAGTTACACCAGGATGTTTTGACATCGGTATACATTGTAAAATGGCTAATACAAATTCATCGGCATATATAATACCTTATGTATTTATCATTTTTTTGTGGTGAAAACATTAAAAATCTACACACCCAACTGACCCTGTGGATCAATGTGGGCTTGAGTTTTGCCTACAAACACGAGCTTCCGAGCACTGCAGCAGGCCCCAGGTCATCTCACAACTCTGCTGTACCACATGCTCCTTTTACTCTTGCAGTGGTTCTTGTCTTTGTGTGTCTAGTTTACTTCAGTTACCACAATGATCCCTGGTTTTGTCACCCTTTTGTACCTGAATATTATCCCATTGTTGTATGTGTTTGTGTACACTGTGCTTTATCTACACACATCAATCAGTAGGTCATCTTTGTTTCTTGGCTGCTGCCCATAGTGCTGCTATGATCATGGGAGTCCAGATGGCTCTTTGATATACTGATTTCATTTGGAGAGGGGGTACCTGTTATCTATGGCTTCACCCAGTAGAGGAATTGCTGGATCCCACAGTAATACCGGTTTTAGTCTTTGAACAGTCTGTTTTCCACAGTGGCAGGTGAGTGTTCTTTAGTTCTTCAGATTCCCACCAACCCTTCTTTATAATCGCCAGCTAACTACATGTGGGATAATAGTTCATTGTGGTTTAATTTGCATTTCCCTTATGATTAGTGATGTTGAAATATTCCCTTTTACATACCTGCTGCACATGTATGTATGAGAAACAATCTTTTTAGGTTCTTTTTTGGGGAGGGGGTTGAGACAGGGTTTCTCTGTAGCTTTAGAGCCTGTCCTGGAAGTTGCTCTGTAGACCAGGCTGGCCTCGAACTCACAGAGATCTGCCTGCCTCTGCCTCCCAAGTGCTGGGATTAAAGGCGTGCGCCACCACCACCCAGCTCAGGTTCTTTAAAGAACTTGTTTTCTTGCTATAGATTTTGAAAATGTATTTCAGACATTCACATCTATCAGCTATGCTCACAGTCTGTTATTGTCTGTGCTACACTCACTGCATTTGCAGCGCATTGAGGACGAGAGGTAAGTACTTTTTTTTTGTTTTATCATTTACAGTGACTTGCATATAGAAGACATTTAGTCAATGGAGTTTTCAGATGAAGACTGAAGCCCTATATTCAGTGATTATTGATGATTTAAGTGAGAAAACTCTGACATCATATTTCTCATTTTTCTTTTTATAGGCAAGAGCTGTTTTGGCAAAAGTTGGCTATCCAGAATTTATAATGAATGATACTCATGTTAATGAAGACCTCAAGGCAGTAAGTGCTAAATTTACTATATTTTTCTTGGCAGGTTTTACTGGCCTTTTGCCTATTAACTAACCCAAGTCTAAGCAATTAAACCTGGTGGTGCCAGAAAGTACCAACTTTTGATTAATTCTTTGGCTATATATGAGCCTGAGTTTGCCAGGCCTATCTCAAGATTTAATGCAGATTCCAAATACAGGAAGTGTCAGAAAGCTGAGTGGACATCGTAAAGCAAATGGAAATAATTCACCAAATTGAGTGTTTTACAATTAGCGGGTGTGTTCTAATGGTGATTGCGTCACGCTTGTTGTTAAATGTTTGTCATTTTCTTCATCCATATTAAATGGATAGACATAAATCTGCCTGTTGAGAGTTAACTTCATTAAACTTTATGACTGCTTTGGCAAATTAAGTGCATATATGTATGACTCTATAATTTATTGTGCATTGGAATGTATATTGGTAGTAAGCTACTGATGAGGAATGGTAATAATTCTTTTTTATTCTAGTGTTTTGAGATCCATATTTTTCATTATAGCCCTTTCTAATGATGACTACTGCTATTTCCGTTCCGATAAATAGTTCAGAAGACCTTTTCTCCTTGACAGAAAAGCCCTGCTTTCACAATTCACTGAAAATTCTTGTTTTTTTTTAAATATATGTTTTTTATGTGTATGGGTGTTTCGTCTGCATGTGTGTCTGGCCACAGAGACCAGAAGACGGCATTGTATCCCCTCGAACTGGAGTTACAGATGGTTATGAGCCGCCCAATGTGGGTGTTGAAAATCAAACCCAGGTTGTCTAGAAGAGCAGCTTAGTGTTCTTAACCCCTGAGTCATCTCTCCAGCTCCAGCACGGACTTCCTTTAAACATAGTCTTGACATGCTTTTCATAACTATGGCTCATAGGTCTAGTTCTTTGATGAACCTGTGGTTTGGCATTTGGCCTATCTGTAAATAGTGCTAGCTTTGTGATTGACTATCAGAATTTTATAAGATCCTTTACATGTGAGATAAAGTCTGAATTTAAAAATTTCTTTATTTCAGTCATCAAGATGGTGTTACTTGTGCTGACTAAATTAAATACTTTCTACTCACATTTTCCCCTAGGAGTGATCTGATGCTTTTGAACAGTTTTGATATTAACTTTATGCTCAGATGGAAATAGCATTTATCATGTCTCAGAGCTAGTCTGGAAGAAAGTCACCTCACATTCTGTTTGTATCCATTAGATGTCAGTAGTTAAAATAGCTGTAAAAGAACGAGTATTTCAGTATATGCAGAGGAAACAAGTCCCAGTGTCATTGTCAATGGCTTTTCAGAAAGACTCTGGGCCAGCCACATTCCGAGAATCCGGCCACATTCGGAGGGAGGGAGGAGGAACTTGAACTTCCCACAGGGCAGGAAACCCTGACTACTCTTTGGGATGGAGAGGAAGGAGGAGAGGGAGTGGGGGGAGTGGGAGGGTGTTGGGAGGAGGGGCGGAAATGGAAACTTTTATAATTTAATAAACTTTGAATAAAAAAGAGAAAAGAACGAGTATTTCATACCACTTATTGCATGTCAAAATGGAAGCAAGTGTAGAAGTTATAAACATACTCACCCAGCTTAATTTGAGAAACATGGAAATAAATGCTTACTTCTCTTTTAAAAAAATCTTTGTAATATATAAATATTTGGAGAGCTTTTGAAAATCTCAGTGACTTGAGGATAATAGATGTCTTAGGGTTTTCATTGCTGTGAAGAGACTCTATGACCATGGCAAGTCTTATAAAGAAAGCATTTAATTGTGGTTACTCGCTTACAGTTCAGATGCTCAGTCCACTATGGTGGCACACAGGCAGGCATGGTGCTGGAGAAATAGCCATCTTGCAGGCACAGGAGACCTACTGGTTGTCACACTGAGACCTCAAAGTCTGCCCCCACAGTGACACACTTCCTCCAAGATCATACCTATTCCAACAAGGCCAAACCTTCTAATAATGCCACTGCCTTTGGGGACCATTTTCTTTCAAACCACCACAATAGAATGCATGAAACAGCCTGATGCAATATTTTTTGGTGTTCATGATCCTAAATTATTTTCTAGGTAATAAAAACATTGTGCCTCCATGTGGCACAATGTCTTTCTACATTTGTCTTCAAAATATGGTCTCCCCCAAACTGATGATCCTGCTCTGGAAGAAAATAGTTGTGCTATCATCTTAACAGTTTATCTTCTATACTGTTTTAATGGTTCTGAATATTTTTTAAAACTTTATTTTTACTTTATTTTTATGTGCATTGGTGTTTTGCCTGCATATATGTCTATATGACGGTGTCAGATCCCCTAGAACTGGAGTTACAGTTGTGAGCTGCCATGTGAGTGCTGGGAATTGAACCCAGGTCCTCTGGAAGAACAACCAGTGCTCTTCACCACGGAGTCATCTCTCCAGTCCCAATTCTAAACATTTTATTATTATGATAATGAAATGTTGAAACACTTCAACATACATTGTATATAATGTATATTTGTTGAAACACAAATATACATTATGTTGTTATCTCTGTCTTTCCTGATCCTATAAAGTCAATGAATTTATGAGGATCTTGGAGCAAAGAATGTAAAGAGTGAAAGAATTTGGTTGATTTTTTCAGTGCCACATAGAGTATTGGATCCAGGGCTAGAGTCGGGGATCAGAAAGCACTTCTTCTGTCAAAGAAGGGTGTTATTCTCTAAAGTAGTGGGTGTCCCAAGTGGGGCAGCAGTGGGTGGGAGACCACTGGGCCAGAGGCCTGGGAGGGAGTGGTGGGTGACCCAAGGCGTTGGTGGGTCCCTTTGGCAGGTGCGAGACTGGGGCAGGTGAGAGACAGACAGATATGCCATTCAGAGAGAGTTTGGGTATAAAGTGTATTTAGTGGGTTGTGGAAGGGAAGGGGAAGAGGGAGAGGAAGAGAAAGAGGAAGAGAGAGGTAGAGGGAGGGGGAGGGAGAAAGAGGCAGCAGCCATCTCTTCAGAAGAGGGATAGGAAAAGAGAGAGAGTACAGGCTGGAAGAGGCAGAAGATCCCTTTGCCTCAGCTGAAGGGGAGAGTGGGTGGGGCTTGTCTCTTAAGAGGCAGGGTAACCAGGTGACAGGACAGATCATAACAAAGGGGATCTCAGGGACATCTATCTCATCAGGAAGCTGTGCTGGTAGAACAGAGGAGTCCATTTGGGAGACTTGGTGGGGGGTGTTTATTGAGGGACAGAATGTTTTCTAGAGGTTAACATCATTTAACCTTGGACAGACTTTACTTATGTTCCCGTTAGCTATTTGGGTATTTTTTAAATGTATGTAATTTTTAAATTTAAATATATTTGATCATATTCTTCCCCTCCCCTAAGTCTGTCCATACCATCTCCCTCCCATCCAACTTTAAGTTCTTTCTCAAAAAAACCAAACAAAAAGAAACCCAATATGCTCCAAAAACCAAGAAACAAAATAAAACAGCACCCATAAAGAAAAAAAAAGTTCAAAGCAAAACTAAAAGCACAATACTATAACCAAATAAAAGCATAGACACAAAAAACTGCAGTGTCCATTATATGTTGGTCAACTACTCCTGAGCATGGATCTTCCCTGGAGTGATTGATATACCCAGTGTCTCTCCATTAGAAAAACCTGATCTCCCCGGTCCCAGCAGGTATAAATGACAGTTCCGTAGTTTACTCCAATTGGTAAGTTTTCATTCATTCATGACTTCATTTTTTTGACCCCCAGAAGTTCCTTTATTTATTTAATCAATTTTATGGAGACATATATTTTTATTCCTTAATTTTTAAAAGATAACATAAAACAAAACTATTACATCAGAGTTGGACAAGATAAATTAACAGAAGTAAAAGAACCTAAGAGAAGACACAATAATCAGAGAGCCACTCATCCACACACCCAGGAATCCCACAAAAACACTAAACTGGAAGCCTTAATATGAGCACATGGGACCTGGTGCAGGTCTGTGTGGTCCCTGTTCCTGCTTCTTCAGTCTCTTTGAGTTCACATGAGCTTTGTTTGAAAGAGACCCGCAAACTGTGGGGGCTTCTTCCCGGGCTCCGGATTAGGCACAGACCACAACCAAACACCTGTTTTCACAGTGAGATCCTTTATTAAGTGTGGAAGAAAAGTTAAAGTGGCTGCTTTCTGACTCAGGCAGCAAAATGGCAGCAAATGACCTTGCAAGTGTAAATTTTAAGAGGAGAAGAAGGGAAGGTCTCTGTTAAAATGAGCTGGGATGCAGTGTTAAAGTAAATAGGAGATGAGGGAGAAAGGGAAGGGGCATTTGTCCGAGAGGTACAAAGGACTGCCTCTGGAGACAGATGTGACACATGGACAAATGGCAGTTTGTAAACTCCGTGTTAGAATGAGGTGTTTAATTTTAATTGGAAACGTTAATTAGGTGAGCCAAAGGGTCTTCTGATTGCTGGAAATTAGTAGTCAGCCTCAGGAGGAAGAAGTGGCCAAATAAGGGAACAGACTTTGGTGGCTAGCTTTAGGAATGTAGTCTAATGGGTTTTAGGAAGGTATAGGGAATGGGGGAGAAGAGCAAAGCCTTCCAGAGCCACATGAGTGGGCTAGTACCCCTTCACTGATGATATTGATTTAGAGGTCCTTGTTCTCTTGGTGCCGCTTGCCCCATCTTATACTCTTTCTGCCTCCTCTTTCATGGGGTTCCCTGAGCTTTGACAGGAGGGATCTGAGAAGATGTGATTGTGTGAATTTAAAAGCACCTACATAGCTCAATGTCTGACACCTAGTAGGATCCCTATAAAAAGTAATGTTATGAGGGCTGGAAAGATGACTCGGTGGTTAAGAGTACTGGCTGCTCTTTCAGAGGATTGGTTTCTAGTCCCTCACCCACGTGGTAGCTCACAAAATTCTGTAACTCAATTCCAAGAGATTTGACACGCTCCTCTGGCTTCCTTTGGCATGACCACACACATGATGCACATACAAACATGTAGGTCAAACACCCATATGGCTAACATTTTGAAAAGATATTTCTGTGGGTCAAAATGAGAACTGCTGCTACTAAAAATACCATCCCTGGGGTACAAAGTACGCGATTGGTTACTTAATTCTGTGTGGTTGGTAATATCCTAAATCAGGATATGGGAGGGTAACGGTTATGAGCATGAACCCAGCAATGTTTAAAGTGAAATTCCCATGCTTTCTATTACTACTGTGGGACTCGAGACAGACTATGTATCTTTCTGTGCCTCAATTTCATTATCTGCAAAATGAAGGATAGTAATCTCTCCCATCCAGGATTGTCATAAGGATCAAATAACATGTTCAAAGCCTGCACTGGCACATAAACACAAACATAAGCATTAGCTATGACATCTTCAATTTGTACTTATGACAGTGGTGGTTTTTTTCTGGTCTGGAAAAGCCAAAGTCATGATGGATTAATGCATGTAGTATCCAGGTCCCTCAAATTGATTTAAAAGGTTATATAGATGGAACTGTCCCAAGCCATAATCCAATCAGGTAGCATCCAGAGCTTGCTTGAAATACTTAGTTGATCAGGTTTTGTTGGCAGTCTGCTGCTGTCCATATTGAGAGTCCCAGACTTCAGGCTTCACAGAATGCAGTTATCTTTTGTGAAAATAAAACAGATATCAAACAGGATACATTTCTCCGTGGGCTCAATTGCAGCCACCAGGTACCAAGCTTTTAAAGCACTCTTGTGAAGAAATGGTTTTCATCTGACTTATTGCCAGAACAGATTGAAATTATCCCTAAGCATTTCAAACAGTTTAAAAAGCCAATGTGAAAAAAAATCAAAATACACAAAGTAAAAACCCATTTGTGTTCAGAAACTGATGGAGAAAAACAAATAAAGCCCAACCAGAAAAGATGCTAAGGCATGATGCGATTGTAAACCATGCCACGGAGGTTAACAGAAAAATGACTGAACTACCATGAATACACAATGGTACCGTGTTTTCAATTTTAATAAACGTGTAGATAAGGACTACTAGAGAGCCTATGAGCAGTTTACACTAGTGCAAGCTCTGAGTGGAAGAGGTTGTTGGAAATGAAAAGCAGCTTGCTCAGTTTGACCCCGGTAAAGATCTGATTCATCAGGCACAAAAGGGAAGAGAAGAGCGACTAGGAGATGGGTCAGATGGAGGTCAAGGAGAAAGGGTGCAAGCTATAGTTGAGCTCATATGGAGCTAAGAAGAAATGAAAAGAATTGAGAGGCAAATGTGGAAAAGAATCAGAGACTATTATTTCCCTCTGAGAATAACACGTTAAATTGAGATACTGTGCAATGCATTTCCGAACAACTGTTTTCCTGTAGTCTTTCTTAAAAGCAGTAAAAAATGAACTACCGTTAATTTGACATGGCATCAGTATGCAGGAAAGCCTGGCGGTTAGGCTAAGAGGGGAAGTGAGTGTCAATCAGTGTTCAAATTAGCCATATAAAGTATACGTTCTACTTCATTGATGCTTAACAGAAATAGACTGAAAAGTGGGTTTTTTTACAAGATTTGAAAAGAGCAAAAAAACTTACACTGGGTATTTCAGGCAGAGGAAATAGGTTGGGAGGTGGGAGAAAAAGAAAGTTGAAGTAAACTGGAAATTAAGAACTCCAGGCTTTTGTCTGCTCGATCTAGGGTGTCTCCTCCTCTGTCTCGTCTAGTCTCGTCTTGCCTCTCCTCTCCTCTTCTCTCCTCTTCCCTCCACTCTGTTCCTCTTCTCTTCCTTCCCTTTCCCTACCCTCTTCTTCCCTTCCCTTCCCTCTCCTCCTCTCCTTACCTTATCTCTCACATAGTAGATTCCATCTGGAGTATTCTACTGGCCAGAGCAGGCTGAGTACTGTTCTCTCACCCTAGCATAGAGGTAGGGCATGTGGTTATGGTGTGTTGATTGAGGTTCTTGGTCACCATTACATGGCTACTTGAGGGGAATTTCTATGGTATTTTATATGTGTGGATGGTTAAACATTTTGAGCATACCCTGTATATATGTGTATAGATATGCAAATTCTCACTGTGTGTGTATGCGTGTGTGCACGACTTCTCATTCATCTAAGCTCATGTCTCTTGTGTATTGCTCTATTATTTAAATAAGGGAAAATGGACATTCAAATTGTGGATTTCATTAAGCATACAGAAATCTCTTTGGGTACCTAACATAAAATCTTACAGATATTTGGACATATCTCTGAGCATCCTTAAAAAGGATTTGAGTTAAGTGGGAGCTCTCTACTGCTCTTGGCATATGCAGTATCTTATAAACATAGCCTTACTTCTACAAAGAAGCTGAACACATTTCCTTGTTGTATCTGCTTTGTACATCCTTCACCTAAGTTGAGTAGAGGAGGGAAAGGCAGTGATAACTTTATTCTTCCACTTATTCTGTGGCAATTGGTCCTTTACATCTAGGGTAGCATCCCCAAGAAAAGAAATCTAGGATCCATGAATTTTGTAATCCAAGCAGCTGTTCCAACAAAATGGCATGAGAACCCAAACTATCTCCACAAAGGTCACTCAATTGAAAGGTCAAAATGGAATTTATTGAAAGTCATTATCAACTTGACCTAGATTTCTTTTAGTAATTGAAAGGACAAAAGGTGTTTGACCTGATCTGTCCCTTGTAGAGCTTTAAAAATTGTTAAAGTATATGTGTACATTCATTTTTGCTTCCGTCTGTACAAGAAACCAAACTTTCCCAATTGTTGCTGGAGTTCAAGCTTTTCTCATAAATACGGTTTTTGAAAGATATTAAATTATCAAAGTATCAGAGGGCAGAACATTTTGGAGACAGAGGAAGGAACAAAAAGCACCCACAATATTGGCACTTCAACATAATACTTCTGTTAGAGATGTTGTTTCTTCCCATTTCTCTGCAGCCGTCATTCATGTCAGCGCATAAGGTTTTACTTTCCTTGACATTTAGCCTTCTGTGTTGTCACCGTCTCAAATAAATGTTTATCAATGTTGTTTTAGCAGCTATGTAGTATTGTACCAAGAAGGGTGCATTAGGACTCGATTACTGCTTCCACACAAGTACCAATTGTTACCTTCTCCTCTTTGTTGCTCTCTCTCTCTATTGAATCTTTGAGTTTTCCTATTAGGGCCAAAGAAAGTAACACTAAATGAGAAGCCAAATTTTTTAGACTGTGTAGCCTTATCTTATTCTACACTCTCTAGTTTATGCCCATTGGGTGACAATACTAATGATGGTCCACTATCTACACTCAAACACTTGTCTCAAATGAAAAAAAAAACACCTGATGTGTTCTTATGAATTATATATCATATATATTTTATGTATATGAAAATAACTCCATTACTTGTGGTTCTATTAAATTAGTGGAATAGATCAATTGAGCCTGTTTAGGAAGTGATAAATATTCTTAGTTTAGGAACTAAAACAGTACAAAGTTATTATTTTAAAGGTAGACAAGTTATGGTGGTGACTTGTTGTCACCTTGAGTTCTACTCCATTTGGTCATTTGCTCCCTTTCATGGGTATAGTAGTTTTGCTTACTGTATGTTTAAACTTGAACCCTTCTTTCCATTTCCGGGGGTGGGGGTCTCACTATATAAATTATGTGACTTACAAGTCCCAATCCTCCTATTGGAATGCTGCGACTACAGGTGTTTGCAGCCACTCACTCAGTTTGCCTGCCATCTTTTTCAGGAAGTTAGGGAATGGTTTTCTCTCTCAAGTCTCTGAACTAATTTAGATGTCACCTTTGGCTTTGTATATGTAACTGAAAAATACTGACGTTAGCAAGCTCATCTAATGAAAAAAAACTGACTCGATTGATATGACAAAAATAGATAATATTTGTTAAGGATATTCTTTTGCAGGGCTTCTTAGTATTCTGAAATGAACACATTTGAATTTTCTACTAATTATAATAGTTATAATCATATTCTTATATGTTTACAAAAGATATTTCCTGTTGGCTCAGATATATCCCTATGGCCCAGAGATGCCTTAAGATTGTTAGCTAAAATTACCTTCTAAAACATGTTTTCTAATCTTGTTTTAGGCTAAAAGAAAGTCTATCTCACAATAGAACCAATTCTAGTGTTTCTATTATGAAACATTTCTAACATTGGTACAGTATGTAAAATAGGCTAAGGATTAATCTTCAACAGATAATACCAAACTAACTTTATACATGTATACACATATCTTACTTTATTATTATTTTAGAGAGATGGGGATACTCCTGTTGTGTTGCCCTGGTTGTCCTCATAGTTCTAGGCTCAAGTAACCCTTCGGCTTTAGCATCCTAGGTATATGGATGGCAGGTGTGTTTCACTGTCTGGTATACACAAATGTTTAAGCAAAAATAGGTGCATTTTAAGCTCTCTGTATCATGTTTTCTGATTTAATTTCCTTTTTTTGTGTCTAGCTCTTTCAAAATATAAACATTATCTTGACTTTAGTTTTATTTATGTAAGCTTTTACTACATAAGTGTGTGCATAAACAATATGTAATATTATTTTGTATATTATGCACATGATCTTAGACAAAAGACTGAGAGAAGTGTTTTTAGTATACATTTTTAATTTAATTTTTACATGAAATACATTTCAATCATGATGCAATATATTTCAATTCCCCATCTCCTCCCACAACCTTCTCACCTCCTGGTATTTTCCCATGAAAACTTTAAATTCTCTTATACGTATGACTTGCATTATTCACCTTGGTTTTGAGACAATTTCATATTCATGCACACAGAACATTCATTTAGCCTTCTGTATTGCTTCCAATTATGCAACCATGCTGTGCTTTCTTTATCAACCCTGTCTCCCCTGCCTAAGTAGTTTTAAGAAGGGACAATTTAAAGCCACTGCTTTCAATTTTTTTTTTTGGCTAAGTAGAATGACATTGTTGTCAGTAATCCATATTTTCATTCCCATTTTTCTCAGTGTGTTTTATCCCTGGCTTAATAGTTTTGCCTCTCACTCTGAGAATAGAATATTGTTAGCATGATTCATTAAGATTTATTTTATTCTAAGACACAATGTTTGGGATCAGCTAAATGTGACTAGATATTGGCCAACAACCATTTTCCTTATTAAAGTGCTAACCTTCATATTGAATACGTACATTTATGTTTATAATGCAGTGCTTGTGAGTTTCATACATGTTCACTGGCTGCATTTTTCTTTTGCTTTAGAAAAGACTATGGTTTTGATTCAGCAGTCAAGAGCATTTGCTGTTCTTGCAGAGGACCTGGTTTGGTTCCCAGCACCCACACTGGGTGAATTGTAACTACCTGTAACTCCAGTCCCAAGGGTTCTGAAACCCTCTGCTGCCTTTGTGGGACCTGCATACATGTGGTGCACACATATACCTACACACTCCCAGGCACACACACAATACATGCAAAACATAATAAAGAATATGGTTTAAAGTTATCAAAAGACTAATAGCTACTAAGAAATTACATTTGGGTTTTAAATTCAGTTAAGTTTTTGTTTGAAATTGAGTAACTTTAGAATGCTTTCTTCTCAGTCTTTTTAAAGAATTAGAGTTGTGCTGGCGTTTAGTCAGCATTGAGTCCATTTAAAGATGAGGCTCCCAACTGATGACCACACACATACATACACACATACATATGGGCAGCAGTTATTGAATTTAGTGGGTTAAAAAAAGAATAAATGAGGTTGGGAGGAAGATGGAAAATATATCAAAGTGGTTGAGTGAGCTGAAGGGAGGAAGTAGTGGATGTATGTATGTATGTATATATATATATATATATATGGTAAAATATTTAAATTCTGCAATTTTTGAAAAAATTAAAATATACATTTGCACATCAATGTTCTTTCTGTGAAATTCAGCCTTCTCTTAGAATCCCTAGCACTGCACAATAGGTATACAGTAGAAGGACAGTGTATTAGTAAAAAGGTCTAGAGAGCATCATGTTAAGGATTTGGAAAGCCAACCCTGACATGCTTTCTCTTATTTGTGGGAAGATAAAACATAGAAGGAAAAGTGGGGAGGGGAGAGACTTAAGTATAGGTGGTAGGATGAGAAAATAAAATCAAAATACCTTATATGCATGTAAGATAATGCCAGCGAATCCTACTCTTCTGTGCAATTATAATAGCCCAGTAAAAAAAATAATGAGAACTTTTAAAAAAGGATTTACTCTTGGTTGTTTACTTACTCACATATGTTTTTCTTATTAATGGAATTACATATCTCTTTGACTTTTCAACTTATGCCAGTAAGAGATTTCAGAAGCGAAGTTTTCAAGACCACTACAAACTCTTGCTTTGACTGTAATGCAAATGTCACTGTAATACGTGGGTGAAGCAGCACTAGCATCGAATGCAATGCCGGAGAACTGAAATTGTTTATTACTCGCTTCCCAGAAAAAAGGAACTAGAGAACCCATTGTCTTAGCAGACAACATTGTTGTGAGTCCTCAATTTCCTGTAGTTCCATGCAGTCTATAATCTGTGATTTGCCTCTGTAATTTTGGTTTTTAGCAATTAGAGCCTTTTTTCATGTTAATAGATAAATCTTGTTAATAATTAAATTATTTAGGTGACTCCATTGTACTCAGCGTGGAAAATAGGTCTGTGAATTACTTCCATTTTTCCTTTATGAACAAATGCCAATTACAGTAAATTGGATTTTAGCATTTGACTAAATCATCATCTATAAGCTAAATGAGGTTTCAGATGAATACCCAGAATGTGATTAGAAGACTCTCATGTGACAAATAAATAAAGCACACATTTTAGAAAGGATCAAGAACTCGTGAGCCAAGAAATTTCAGCTCTAAGATGATATGTTTAGCAAAGGGTAAAGTGGAATTTTCAATTATAAAGTAAACGGAACACAGTAAACAACCTAAGCTTCTCTTGCTTTCTTCCCTTGATCCAGAAATGACCATATTGATTTTTGAGCTTTTTATGTTAAGAGAAAATTACTGAGATTAAATTTCATGGCTTTGTGAACCCTGAGTTATGGCTGAGTGATGTTCGGAGGGCCATAGCTTTTCTTCTCCTTGCTCCTTGGTGGGATGAAGTCTATTTTTAAATCGTCTCTTATCTGCATTTCGAACAATAATGATGTGGTTTGTTTTATGCAGATGAAATTTTCTGAATCGGACTACTTTGGCAATGTGCTGCAAACCCGCAAATATTTAGCACAGTCTGATTTCTTCTGGCTAAGAAAAGCTGTTCCCAAAACAGAGTGAGTATTAAAAAAAAATGAAATCGATAAATACCTTGGTGGAAAGTTGGACTCTCTTTAGATTAAACTCTGTAATTCTTCTCAACTCAGAGTAGCCAGCTTGACAGTTATTTTGTTTTAGCAAAATCTATGTCATAGATTTCCAGCTCTCTTTTCTAATATTATGTGGTACAGATCTTTCATCTATTACAGATCTCCCAGTCTCAGCATCAACACATATCAGAAGAATTCTCATTAGGATACAAGCACTGAAGCTATTTCTAGCTGTAGTTATACATACATATATAGATAATATTTCTACATACATTTCTCTGTATTTTCACATGCAGGTAGAAACATTTGAAGAGATTGAAGAACAAATACTTTAGTATGATTAGATATGTAGAAGAATTTGTATAATTAAGAAGCAACTAGAATAGTGGTTCTCAACCTGTGGGTCACAACCCCCAGGGGTCTAATGACTCTTTCACAGGGGTCACCTAAGACTATCAGAAAACACAGATATTTACATTATGATTAATAATAGTAGCAAAATTACACTTATGAAGTAGCAAAGGAATAGAGTTCTGGCTGGGGGTCACTGTATTATAGGGTTACAACAATAGGAAGGTTGAGAAACTGAACTAAAAGATGCTCACTCACTGAGGTGGTCCATGTCAGAGAACTGAAAACTATCATTTTGGTCCAGTAACAGCTATGAATTATTTATCTTTTTCCTATCAGCAGATAAGAAAATATCCTTAAAAACTTTTAAACCCATGTTAAGCTAGCCACTGCATCTTCCTTTCGAAAAGAAAACATTGTTGAGCTTAATAGTGTTGATGATGGTGAAGGCAGCTGACAATTGCTGTGTGTTTACATTATTATAAGAGGTGCTTTTAAACTTATGTGTGTATTTATATGCTGTGTGTGTGTGTGTGTGTGTGTGTGTGTGTGTGTGTGTGTGTAGCATTTGTGCTTATGCATGTTCCTAAGGAGACCAGAGAAGGACATCAAAGAGCTTCCTCTACCATTGCCCACCGTAGTTTTTGAGACATGCCTTTCATTGAATTTACCACTATTTCTTTTTCAGTTGGGCTGGCTAGCCGGTAAGCTTCTGGGGTCCACCTGTTTGCTCCTCCCCAAGGGTGGGTTGCTGGCATGTGTGGCCTGACTTTCATGTTGGTGCTAGGGATCGGAATTCGGGCCGTGCATCTTTAATACGAAGTGCTCTTACCCATTGACCATCTCCCCAGTATATGCTTTACAATTCTTAATTGATTTCATCATGTCAGTTCTGGAAGTCATAGATACTACATCCTTATTTTACAAAACTTTTCCTATAGTTCACTTTTTCAGTGCTTTAAAAATGTTCTTTAGATCAGATAATTTCTATTTTTATGCTCTCAACTGCAGTTTATTTTAAAAGTCATTTTCTATTTCTATTATTTATTTGTAGTCATTGTTACCATCTTACTATTAATTCTTTGAATATAGCTTAATTCTTTGAATCACATTATAATGGCCACTTTCAAATCCTTCCTAAATCTATTATCTGGATTAACTCAGAGTAATTTTCTAATGCTGCATCCTCTTCCCATTTTTCTTTCCTGTAGTATATTTTTTTGTTGTTGTTGAAAAAGGACATTTTAGATAATATAATGTATCAAGTTTGGGTGATAATTTACTTTTCTGAGATTTTTCCTGTACATTTGCTGTAGATATTGCAGAATGTGTCTCTCTGGACATATGTGACTGTAGATTCCAGTGTCCAGGTTACAGTCTTTTATTTTATTTTATTTTTTAGATTCACTTATTGGTGATTATCCCAATGTATACAAGCTCATGTGTAGACAAGAGGCAGGGCAGACCTAGTGTTCCAGCCTTTGAGTAGTTCAAGTGCTTTCAAAGTCAGACACCTCTCTGGCTTCCTTGGGGGTTTGCATTCCAATGGGCTTTCTGTGGTCTCCCGCACACCAGACCTAGTATTGTTCGCACCATTGTTCATCTTCCAGTTTCAGGATTTCCTCTTTGAAATTTCTGACTGGATTCTCCTTCTTCGTTTTTTATCAAGCTTGCCATATTTTAGTTGAGAGAGCTGCGTTTTCAGCTGGCCCTTTCTTGGAGAAAGTGAATTTTCTATTGCACCCGTAGGAAGGGTCAGGGGCAGTTCCAGGAAGATGCCCATCTAACTGCTCTATTTATTCTCCAGTTCTAGCAGTCTCTTCAGATAGATTGTTTTTCAGTTTATTGCTCATTTTTGATCAATTGTCAGAGACCTAAATTGGATGCTTGTTGACTATTGTGTCCAGTTTTTTTTCTTTTGCTTGATTCCTTTGGAAAGGAATTTTCAGCTTTATTTGTGCTATAATCCCCCCCAAAAGCTGAGTCAGTGGACTAGTTTTTAAAATTTGTCAAGAGTCTAGTTTCCATGATGTTGGTGGGATTCTTTATACCATCTTGGACTCTTTGTTACTATCCTGTTCAGCACCTTTCTTTCTTCTGGCTTCCAGAAACACTAGACCCTTGTATCCTTTCTTCTTTCAAGCTGTGGATATCACCATCTCCTTTTGATGTTCTTATATGCCCAGTCTTGACTCTGTCTGTCAGACTTCCATGGAATACACATGCACAATTGATTTTTCAGTTGTTAACATTAAGGAAGAAGCCTAAAGCTTAACCAGTCCTTTATGTATTCCTGACTTTAGTCAAAAGTACAAAGGAAAATGACAGCTGGTTTTACAACTCCTTGCTAATGGCAGATGATAATCTATAATCAACTGCTCCATTCTCCTTGGCTCTCAGCTCTTCTCATACTATTTTTCAGCTTGTCTATCCCATTTCATTCTCAATCTAAATTATTCATAAGCATTCTAGATTTAAGGCTGTAAAATATGATGACTCAAAGCTGATGACTTCAGCAAAGAATTTTCAATATCTCTATGACCATCTTCATGTAGTAGCATAGTCATAGGTCTAGGCAAGTCATCCTGACCTTTTAAATCTAATTAATAACTGTTCAAACTTTTTGAAAAAATTACTTTTTTATATTTGAAATTATGATGTAATTACATCATTTTCCCACTCCAAGCCCTACCATATACCTGCCCTTGTTCTCTTTAAAATTTGTGCTCTCTTTTCCATGAATTATTGTTACATACATACATATATATGAATATACATCTATATTCTTTAATATAACCCACTCACTTTGTATATTTCTTTTATGGATGTTTTCAGGGCTGACCATTTGGTATTGAATAACCAATTGGTGTGCTCTCCTCTGGGAAAGACTATTTCTGCCTAAAACTGTTAGTATTCCTTAGCTGCCTATAGTTATTTGTGCAGGTTGAGGCCTCATGGTCTTTTCCTCTTTCACCTTGGCATGTTTGGTGTTGTCCTGGTTCAGATCATGTTTAGGCAGTTGTGTTGATGAGATTTTAGCTTCTGATATTACTAGGAGGCACAGTCTTAGAGCAAACTATCCAATCCCCTCGTTCCCATAATCTTTCTGTCCCCTCTTCTGCAGCGTTCCCTGAGCTTCAGGTGTAGGAAGCATGTCATAGATGTATACATTGTGATTGGGTTCCACAACTCTGCATTTTGATTGGTTCTGATTTCTCCATCTTTTACAAAGTTTTCTCGATGAAGAAGGGATAAAGACTCTACTTATTTTGATGTATGATACCAATTAGTTCTGAAGTTTCCCTGTTTATTTTTCTTCAGATGACCTACCTATTGTTCAAATTAGGGTGTTGAAATCACCTACTATTAATGGATTGATGTTTATGTATATCTTTAATTCCAGTAGTAGATAATTTTAATGAAATTGTACACCCCTGAGTTTGGTACATATATATTTAGGATAGCAATGTTTTCTTGGTTAACTGTTTCCCTTAGAATGAACTGTCTTTTTAAAAAATCTCTTTGAATTACTTTTAGTTTGAAGTCTTTTTGGCAGATATTAAGATAATGATGTCTTATTGCTTCCTGGGTTCCATTTTATTAGAGCATTTTTGTTCATCTTTTTAAAATTAAGGTGTGTTTCTTGTAGACAGGAAGTAGATGGATTTTGTTTCTTTTTCCATTCAGTCAGTCTCTGTTTTTCAATTGCAGAATGGAGGCCATTGATATTTAAAGTTATTGTTGAAATACATGTATTAATTGCAGTCATTATATTGTTGATTTTTGATATTCTCTGTGTTCTCAGTGGTACTTTGTATTTTAATAATTATGGCTTTTTATTTTGGTCCACAGTCTCTATTATGCTCATTCCTTTCTTCAACCTAAAATATTGCTTTCTGTATTTTCTTTAGGTATGTTTTATTTGCTATAAAAATTTAAGGTTATTTATATCCTGGAACATGTTTCATTCTCTTTCAGTTATGGTGGATAATTTTGCTGGGCATATTAGTTTAGGCTGGCTGCCATCATGTTTTAGCACTTGAAACATATTTCTCCACATTCTTCTGGCTTTCAAAATTTCCATTGAGAAATTGGCTGTTATTCTGATGGGGTTTTCTTCATATGTAACTTGTATTTGTTCTCTTGTAGCTTTCAATACAATTTCTTTGTTTTGTATAGTTAGTGTTTTAACTATGCCATGCTTTGAATATTTTCTTTTCAGGTATTGTCTACTTGGCACTCTGTGTGTTCCTTGTATCCTATGGGTGTGTCTTTCCTTAGTCTTAGGAAATTTTCTTCTATGATCTTGTTGAATTATGTTCAATGCCATTGACATGGGAAACTTCCCTGTTATTTTGGCCTATAATTTTAAGGTTTGTTTTTTTATGGTGTACCACATTTCATGTATGTTCCTTTCTTGTGTTTTAATTTTCTAAATATTCCTTGCTTATTTGGTCTAACTGGTCTAGATCTTCTACTCTATCTTCAAGTCCTGATATTCTGTCATCTGTTTGTTTCATTCTACCTGTAAGGCTTCCCAATGAGTTTCCTAGTTGAGTTACTGAGTTCTTAAGTCTCATTACTGCTTTATCTTGAGTCATCTGCAATGTTTCTATCTTCTGATTGAATTCCAGTCTCAAATTCTAGATTTTCTTCATCACTTCCATTAACCTTCTCTTTGTGTTTTCTAGGGCATCGCTCAAGTGTTTATTCTTCTTCAATTCTTTCTCCTTAGTATCAGTGAGCTGTTTTTTTTTTACCTTCTTTCAATTTCTTGAATTTTTTGATGAAGGCTATGATTGTTCTTTTAAACTCTATGTTTTGGGGTTCATCTAGGTAATTCTCAATGTCAAGAATTTCTATAAGACTGGTATAGTTTGAGGAGAAGATACTGGCTTGATTTTTCATATTGTTGGCACTTTTGCAATGATATCTAGAAATGTGGACTGGTTTTTTAATTTTGAGTCTGTTATGGACTGAGCAGGTTGAGGTAGAAGGTAGGATGTGTGGGTGGTTTGCTTCTAGATGTTGGTAATGGCTTGGACAGAATGATGTCAGGTACAGAATGATGTCAGGTAGACAGAGGGTACTGGTCTGGTATGCAAAGATGTATGTCCTGGTTCAAACTTTGAGTCAGGAGTAGACTTGTCTGTATTGAAAGGTTTAGTGGAGCATGGAAGGGGCCAATGGGTTATGGGACAGGTAGAGAGGGCCATGGCAGGAGCTTAGGCATCATTTGTGATGCAGGCAGTTGAAGCCAGGCTAAATTCAGACACTAGATATGGGATTCAAGGGTAGTTCTGGTGGGTTGGGGAACATGTGTGGATGGGAAGATCAGGGAGACCCACCAGACTAGACCCTGTAGAAGAATGTGGGAGATCTGGGTGAGTGGAGTGTAGATGTTGTGTAGAAGAGATCTGTGGGTGATGGAACATAGGACAGGTCCTGTAGGAAGTATAGAAGTTGGTTACTACACAGACATTGGTGGCCAGACAAAGTCAGGACACTTGGTATGGGAACTAAAATAGATCCGGCAGATTGAAGAGAAGACACGGGTGGGACGGGACAGTAGGACTCTTAGGGCAGGGTGTGGGAGATCTGGTTAGGAGAGGTTGAATGCTATGCAGAAGGGACCCTTAGTTCCAACTTTAAAATTCTGTGTGTGTGTGTGTGTGTGTGTGTGTGTGTGAGAGAGAGAGAGAGAGAGAGAGAGAGAGAGAGAGAGAGAGAGAGAGAGAGAGATGCAAGTGTTTGTAGGTGTACCTGTATGTATGTAGTCCAGAATCAAATGATGGGTATCTTCATGCATAGCTTCCCACCCTGTCTCCTGTCCATCCATCTCTCTCTCTCTCTCCTCTCTCCTCTCTCCTCTCTCCTCTCTCTCTCTCTCTCTCTCTCTCTCTCTCTCTCTCTCTCTCTCTCTCTCTCTCTCTCCAGAGTATTTTACTGAACCTGGGGCTCATTGATGCAGCTATAAAAGCTGGATAGCACACCCAGATATCCTCCTAACTCTACACTACTGGGTTTGTAGATGTGTGCCACCATGTCTGGCTTTTTAATTGGATATTGGAAATCCAAACTTAAATACTCATACTTATAAAGCAAGCACTTTGCTAGCTGAGCCATCTCTATATGGAAATGGTGCCAGCTTTATTTTTCAATTTCAAAATGTTATTTATTTGGTCATGTAGCAAGGTTTAGGTTGCCAGTAGAAAAATTCCTAAATGGGTCATCTTTATTATTATCCTAAAATACTGATGAGCTGACAGATTCTGATGGTCTTAGCTATTCTTTTTTTTTTAAAAGTTTTTTATTCATTTTACATACCAACCAGTTCCTCCTCCCTCCCCTCCTCTCACTACCCCTACTTCCCCTCACCCCTATCCACTCTTCAGAGAGGGTAAAGCCTTCCGTGTGGAGTCAGCTAGGTCTTAACAAGTCTTAACAACATTTCATTCATACCTTGGGGAAATTCTTGGTGACATTAATTTGTATAGTTCCACCCACACCCCTGTCAATGAAAATAAATGCCATGAATTTCTCTATATTCATGAGGCATTGATTCTGGGACATCTGGAAGATAACAAAATGTGAGGATGCTTAAGTGCTTTATGCAAAAAGGTGCAGTCTTTGCATGTAACCTGTACATCTATTTATGTAAGTTGAATCATCTTTATGTAAAATACCTAATTGTTTTAATTGTGTTTTTCTATTGCTGTGCTAGAACACTATGACCAAGGTTACTTATAGAAGGGGGAGTTTATTTTGGGCTTATGGTTACAGAGGGATAAGGGTCCACTGTGACAGGGCAGCCTGGCCACAAGTAGCAGGTCTATTTGCTGAAGCAGAAATGAAAGTTCACATCTTAAGCAAATGGGAATCAGAGAGAGCTAACTTGAAATGGTATAAGTCTTATGAAACCTCAAAGCTGGCCCCTAATGATATACTTCCGCCAGCAAGACCACACCTCCTATCCTCCCCAAATAGCCATAAGCTGAAGACCATGTATTCCGAAGCATTATTTAAGAATAAAAATTAGAGTAATTCTTTCTTTATCAGAGTATATGTCTATTTCAGAGAAAAGAATGTTAAGAAGTTTAAGGTCCTGTTTCCATGGCTGTCAATTTTTTTTTAAAGGAAACGTCTGTCTGGTCTGTTTCAGACATTGCAGGGAATTTTAGCTTCGTGAAACCCATGGACTTTAATTTGCATCTTTTAGTTCTGAAAATTCATGAGTTAATCGAGTGAGGAGGATGCTGGAGTAGCTCCTCTGTACTGGTTTACTTTGAACAGCACATCATGATTCTTGTTCCAAAAAGCCCTGAAATAACATTTTGCTTCTTTGTGGGGCTGGGAGATAAATACCCTTTATCATCTTTTTTTTTCTCATGGAATCCATTTTAGCTGCACTAATATGCATTAAGAAGTTTCTAAGGCAATGGGAAATGTCAGCAAGAATGAAATTAATTGGGCGGTCATCCCTGAAGGTACATATTTAGGGATTGGTTCTCAGAATTGTCACTTCATCAGTTTGCTTAAAAAATAGAGGATTTACTTTACTGCTTGGCTTGAGTCAAAAGTAATTTCTTTCCCTCGGGTTCCTCTTCTTTGACAGATGATTCTAAGCCAGCTCCCTTATTAACTCCTTCTCATTCTACTGTGACAAAACATGTCTTGGTTCTCGTCTCTAACTCTTGAAAAAAAAACTTTGCAAAAACCACATTAAACATCTACACAAATTACAATCTTGTCCTGAAATTTTGTTTGCAAAAGCATTCTGTATAAGACTGAATGCGAGTAATATTACCTGTAGGATATTGGTAAAAATGTACCATATATTCGGCGATTTTCTTTGTCATTTCATACTCCCTAACTACCCTTAAGAGATGATTAATGAAATGTGAACTTTTAGCCTGATATTTATTTATCTGAGGTGCTCAAAGGAAATTAGATTATCAGTGTGTTCCTCTCAGATGATCACAGTTTGGTATTATATTCCTTTTTAACTATGTCTCTGTCCCAGATGTTTTGAGATTTGAAGTTTATATTAGACTTCTCTCCTCTACATTATCTATTAGTTTCTTCACAAATACAGATTGTAGGAGCACCCCATTTTTTTGCTTCTTAAAATGAATGTATATTTAACAATAGATTTAATAACCTTCTGCTCAGAACATGCCATTTGGACGATGGTCTTAGCTCATAAATCATCCCAGGAGATAAGCGCTACAAACTGGAAGGCCTTCAGGGCCATGCCAGTTAAGAGATAGCCAAATTTGACAAGTGTGAGCAATTAAAAGAATTAATGTTTATATGCTTGGCTTTAAGGAATTCTAACTTAATAATTTTTAAGATCCATCATATTGGCAAATAAAACTGGGAAAAATTCATCCTGTTAGGTAGGACTTAATCTGTGGAGAGTCAACTTTTCCACATTCTACTAATTTGTGGTTGTATAGCTGCCCCCCACCCCCATGCCCCAATTAGGTGCTCATAGCAATACGAATGATTTGACTTTTGCATATTCTGATTCTAGATGTGGTCATTAGGCTTAGTTCTGCGGTTATTGCTCATAGTCTTTCATGTAGTTATAGTGAGATAGTTACTGGGCTCCCCTTCTTACATTCCTACTCATTGATGCTTATTGGCTAGAACACCTATGCATGGCCCCTTTGTGTGTAAAACTTCTTAGCAGAATGGTAGTTGATGAACAAAGTTGAATAGCCAGTTTCTTGAGAGGTGGGAGAGAAATAAGAAGAGGCTGTTCTTTTTTGCATCAGTGTATTGACCTTAAAAGTCACCAAGTCCATTTAATTTCTTTTTTTTTTTACAAATTTCTTTCTTTCTTTCTTTCTTTCTTTCTTTCTTTCTTTCTTTCTTTCTTTCTTTCTTTCTTTCTTTCTCTTTCTTTCTTCCTTTCTTCTCTTTCTTTTTTTTTTTTACAAAATATCTATCTATCTATCTATCTATCTATCTATCTATCTATCTATCTATCTATTGGAGATAGAGTCTCATGTCATAGGCTGACATCAAACTTTCTATGTAGCTGAGGATTATCCACCTTTTAGGTTATAAGTTCATGCCATCACAGCTAGTCTCTGCAGTGCTGGGAATGGTACTGAGCTCTTCCCGAATGCTAGGCAAGCACTCTACCAGTTTCTTTCGTGTTCCATTACATCTTATTCTTTAGCAGAGAGTCAGCAAGACTAATCTATAATAAAGAGGAAAGGAATTTGGATTCCATATCTTAATGGGAGAAGAACAAACTATTTTGTAAACAGATATTCAAAGTTTGCATCAGAGAATAGTAAAACTAAATATACAACGAACTTGGATATAATAAAGGAGATGTACAAAATGTTTCACAGCTGGATTGGCACGGTCCCTGAATAAGCAGAAGAAATAAAAGCATCAACAACTGATAAGACCTGCTGGTGCAGATACTTAATATCAACTCCAGGGACAATTAAGACTCCAAATGGTCCAAAGAATCAATAACAACTCAGAGGGTTGGATAGGGGTCAGAAATGAGAAGGTCATATGTGTGAGGTAGGATGTTTTATCAATTCTTGCTGAAGCTTTAGAAGTCCCTCTGAAATGGCCCCCAGCCAGCGGTTGTTTGTTTCTTTGTGTGTGTGTGTGTGTGTGTGTGTGTGCATTTGTCTATCAGCAGTTAGGAACAGGTCAACGTACAGTTCTCACGCTAATGATTTGAATGTTTACTTTTATGTGAACAGGCAGAGTGAGAAATGAGGGGAAGAGAAGGGGGAGTCTGTAGGAACATACATTATTGCTATTATCACACGTATATATTATGGCTGAGTCCACTTCCTGTGATTGCAGTCCTGAAGGTCTGAATTCTTTGAATATAGTCTCTTCTAAGAGCCAGTAGCAGTGTGTGAAATTCTTCTCACCCTTCCCATCTGCCTGACTTCCTGTGTGCAAGTATCTTTTCTGACTTCCAATCCTCTGTTGAATCTACTTGATTCTAGCTGGAAAAAGTTGCCTGCTCTTGAGGGCTGATGGAATTAGATAAACCTACCTGGATAATCCAGGTAAAATAATCCCTATTTTAAGATCCTTAACCTTAACTACATCTGCAAAGTTCTTTTTGCTGTGCAATGGCAGGATCCCAGGGATTAGGATGTGGCCATAATTCTACTCACTACAGACAGAAAGTTGGGGTCAACAAAGATACTTTCTCTTCTATTTGTTTCCTCAAGAAAATAGACCAGTCAGTAACTTTTTGTTGATAAACACCAGGGTCTAATTGAACCACTTATCTTAAGTTGATTGGACAAAAGACAAGATACTCTTTTGATTTCTGTTACTGTCTCTAGAATAATGCAAGGCCTAATAGAACTACTTTCAAATCTGAAAGGCCAGTCTTTGCACAGGTGTGCAATGTTTCTCAATTTCATTGTGCTCACCTGCAGATGGGCTATAATGATAAAGTTAGAACCTAGCAAAATGCTTAGTGTCTGCTAGCTAATAATCACGATGACTGGATGCCACAGTCATAGGCTTTTCTACAAGGAAGAAGATAAGAGAGGACCAATAAGAATCAAGAGTTGAGTACCTACAAGGTTTTTTAGACTGTTATACATTAATTTACTGCTCTGATGTTTTTCTATTAGGCATAGAAGAATAAGAACTTTGTTCGAAAAGGGATTTATGTTTCTCTTTTCATGCTGGGGAATGAACCCAGAGCTCATGAATGCTAAGCATGTCATGTACAACTAAGCTAAACACTCAGCGCTGTCCAAGTTTATTTTTAAGCAATTCAGCTTAAAAGGCATTGCCCATGTTTAATTATAAAAGGCACTGACTGAGCTAAATACCACCTGGATGTTTCATATAGCCCATGAACCAAGAATGGTATTTAGAGATAAAAAATTGTAATTTGTCTGATGTTGATAAACTATAAGTTTAACCACTGTTAATTAAAATAATACTCCACCTCAAAAGAATTCTGTCATTTTGATGAATAAAGATGATACTTATTCCTATATTTTAATTTTATTAATCATTGTGGAAAGTTCAGTATTTCATATCTGTATACTATCTTTAGTTTTGCTTCTTCATCTGTAAAGTCTGAAGTGTTTACATTCTAATTTTTTACCAAAGAAAGTGCTACATTCTGCTCTAAGTAACGTATGCATTTAATATAAAGACATAGACAGTTCATAGCTATAAGGAATCCTAATGTCTAATACAATACCTTTCTCTTTATGTTGGTATTGTTATTACAATGATTATTATGTACATGTGCATGGGTGTGGGTGTGTGTTTGTGCACCTGTGTAAGGATGGGTTTGTAAGTACAGGTGTGCACATGCCATGACGCCCATGTGGAGGTCAGAGGATAACTTTCAGGAGTGGGTTTTCTCCTTCTACCATGGTTCCAAGGATAAGACTCAGTCCTTCAGGATCGCAGGGCAAGCACTTTATCTGCTGAACCATCCTACCAGTGCAACACCTTCACATTACAACTGAAAGCAAACCCCAGAAAGATTGGCGATGGATTTCTCAAAACTCAGCTGGTTATAGAGATAGTTCAGGCACTTGCAACTTAAACCAGTAAGCTTTTCATGGGAGCAGACGGACCCTCTGGTAGCAACAGTTTCATAGCAGGTCAGGGGCGATATAGGCCAGAAAGGTTGTTGCCTTGATCATCTGAACAGAACCTGACAAGCATCAGCTTGCTGCTGTGTGTTTCCATTTTTAGAGGGAGCACCTCTGATTGTAAACTTTTTGTTACAGGATTTTCAGATGCACTCATGGTGCATTTTAAAATAAATAAATAAATAAATAAATAAATAAATAGTTTTTGTTGTCAGTGAAAATCCAGGCTTGCTAGTATTCTTTTTTAAAGAGAAATATTTATTTTTATTATATGTATATATATATATATATGTGTGTGTGTGTGTGTGTGTGTGTGTGTGTGTGTGTGGCCTGGATGAATGTCTGTATGTCTGTGCACCATAGATTCCCTAGAACTGCAGTTACAGACAGTTGTTAACTTCCATGTGGATACAGGGAATTGAACCTGGGCCCTCTGGAAGAGCAGCCAGTGTGTTTAGCCACTGAGCAATTTCTCCAGCCCTGCTAATATATTCTTGCCAAACTGTGCTCGCTTTCTGATAAAATTGTTCATTCAACACAGTAGGGGTCATAAATGAGACAAATAATTTTTCCTTGCACCAATATTGTGTTGTTTTATGTTTACTGTTTTCCTATCTGGATACTGACGGCTACCTGTGGCATTTGTCTTTCTGCAGGTGGTTTACAAATCCAACAACAGTCAATGCCTTTTACAGTGCATCCACCAACCAGATACGTGAGTACCAGATTCTCGATGGGGGTTGCTTTTACCGTGTAGTTTGCTTTTGACAGGCTGGCCATCTTCACAATATTAATTTTTCCAATAATTGAATATTTTCCCATCTCCTAGTGTTTTCTTCACTTTTTTCAGTGTTTTCATTGTATAGGTCATTCACTTCCTTTCTCCTTAGTAGTCCATAAAAATTTCATAACGTCATTGGCTTTTCAAACTATAATAAACAGAACTGCAGTGAAGTTTTTCATTAAAAGGAGCACACATTCTTTTTCTTTTCACAACTATTTTGATGGTCTTGTCCACCCCATCCTTGCTTGATAGGGAAAATGGCAGTTAACTGGGAGCAATTTCTATGGAATAAAGAAGCTTGAATGTATTCTGATTAGCTCTAGAATGTAATGTCTTTAGGGTATCTATTTCTGTGTGTTGGATGATTATATATGCTGTCCCAGATAGTTTTAAGTGTCAACTTGGCAAAGCTTACAGGCATCTAAGATGATAGCCTCCATTAAGAAATCTCTTAGATCAGATTGGCCTGCAGGCGATTGTCTTGATTATTTACACACACACACACACGCACACACACACGCACACACACACACACTCCACATGTGTGTGTGTGTGTGGGAGCTGGGCAGCCCACTTTGAGTAGCACCATCCCTAGTCAGGAGGTCCTGAGCACCATAAGAATGTTATCAGTCTTTAAGCTTGCTGTAAGTCTTCTTTTAAGTCAGCTGGCAAGCAGCACCTTCCATGGTGTCTGCTGTATTTCGTTAGCTGTGAAGTGAGCTCCTCTGTCAGAGGTAATGCTGTGTGGAATGACAATCTGACCTACCTTCAAGTTCCTGTCTTGTTTTCCCTCAATGATGGATCATGGTCTGGAATTGTAAGCCAAGCATCCTCCTCAAAGTTGCTTTTGATAATAGTGTTTTATCACAACGTCAGAACTAAAACTTGAACAAATTCTGCGATTCAGTTTTTAAATTATTGAAGTCTAGTATGGCAAAAATTAAAAATCTGACAGCATTCAGAATTGGTATTAAAGATCCTGCCACTGATGTAAACATAAATTAGGTCACCCACATTGCAAGGCAAGTTGACAATGTGTAGGAAAGCCGGGGAGGTGCCAGCACATCTGTGACCGTCATCTTCATGCCTGATCTATTCCAGTATATTGATTCTTACTGTCATTTTTGGACCATGAACAAAAGCACCCTGGGGGAGCTTTTCTGAAATGCAACTTCTCAGACTCTGGCTTATACAAAATCTTTGGATGTGAGGTTTAGAAACTGGTTTTAATAAAATTTCGAACTATTTCTACTGAATGCTAAAGGTTGAGAAACCTTCCCCACATAACCCAAAGCAAGGGAAAAGGAAGCCCATGTGAGAATATTTGTGGCAGGGTAACTGATGGCAGCAGGAAAGGGAAATCGCTTCTGTGTCTTTGCGTATGGAAATGAACTAATGTGGCACATTCATGCAAGGGAATAGCATGCAAAAGTGAAAGTTGGATGGCCTGCTGTGATGCCTATTAGCAGATGAATTTCACTAATTAGGTTGTATAGCAAATCAGTAACTGGAGAAAATATATGGAGTATGATACTTCATTAATAAAGCCAAGAATCATGCAGAATAATCCTGTATGTTGTTTACAATCATATCCATTTGTAGTAAAAGTTATTCAGGAAGAAGGAAGACATCAAATTCAGGCTGGTGGTGTGAGCTTTTGTGGGGAGAACTGACTGCTCCAAGTCAAACTCCTTTTGGTTTTCCTTATGTCCTTCATCTCTCCATAATGACACCCTAGTGCTCAGTCCTGGTTCCTATTCTGTTTGCCTTCATTCTCCATCTTTGCTCACTCTTCTAGTGATGATACCTGTGCATTTCTACATTGGTAAAACCCAGGATGTGGGATTTATGAAATTCACTGTTTCCTTGCTGGATGATAAGAAGAGCCTTCTCCCTTGGCCTTCCCGCTTCTGTCCTCCCCTCCTCTGGACTGTTCTCTTCATGGTTGGTTATATCATGTCACCCGGTCTGCAAATACTTTTATCCATATCTTATCTTACTGAGCTTAAAAATGATTACTTGCAATGACCTAGAAGTCTGCCTTTTTCCTGCTTGATAGGGTCTCGTGTGTCCCAGGCTAGTCTCAAACAACCTGTGTAGGTAAGGATTGACCTTGAACTTCTGATGCTTCTGCCCCACCTCCCAAGTGCTGGTGTTGCACATGTGTCCTCACAGGAGGCATATGAGGTGCTAGGACTTGAACCCAAGGCCTAGTGCATGCTAGGCAAGTATAATGCCTGTTGAGCTACATTGCCAGCCTGGCGTTTGCTGTTTCTCCACCTTTACTAACTCCACTTCCATCTCTTTACCTGTCTAGCCACACTGGCTTCCTTTCTGCTTCTAGAACATAGGGGACACATACACTTCTCTTAAGACATTGACATTTTCTTCCCCTAGAAATTTCCTCAAGTGAAAGATCTCTTCTCAATGAGGTATCAGGCCTGTCCTATGTCCAGTCAGCTCCAAATGTCATAGGTCATCCAAGTTAGACCTGTACCTTATAGGACTCTGTAGCCTCACATGCCCTTGGAGCATTGAGTTTGCTACTAGAGTCGCCCTCCTGCATCTACTGTTGAGAATGGTAATTTGTAGCACTGTCTTAGAGTCCGACAGACGGAAACCAAGCAGATGGTGTTAAATTTTGATTTCTACATTAATTAATATAACCAAAGAAGTTTTTCAATATTTTGAGTGTCACTCCTTAGTATGTAAATATTAATTATGCTGAAAATACTGTTGCTTTCTTAGGGTTCAAAGTTCCAAGTTGAGTACCAAGCTGCATATGTTACATGGAGAATTAAGATATTGAGCTATCAATTACAATTAAAATTTATAGCACTTATCTAATTACACTATGTATAAAATGTCCATTGAGAAATAGAATACTGATTAGACTATTCATTTTTATTAGTTTTAGCACTATTTTTTTATTTCTGTGTGTGGTGGGGCGTGCCATGGAATATGTTCAGAAGTGTGAGGACAGCTTCTGGAAGCAGTTCCCTCCTTCTACTACGTTGTGGGATTTGGGGGCTGAACTCAGGTTATGAGGTTTGGCAGCAAACCCCTTTATCTACTGAGCCAGTTCACTGATCCAGATTGTTTATTTTAACAGAACATTTTAATAGAAGAACATTCTATTGCATGAGCAGTTGTCCCAGATGAGTTGGCGGTAAAGTTTGTATGGTTACTGTAGGAAGGGCAAAGATGTCCGGCACCTTATTTTTCCAATCATTTTTCTGATTGTTCTGGTTTAACCTTAAGACTACATTGCCAAGGCGTTTTGTGGTGTCCTGCTTTTCATTCTTAGCAGACAAGGGAAGCTCAGGTACAATTCTTTCTCCTGCAGCCCATCTTTTCACTTGAAGTCATCTCTATATCAGTTTGGAGGGGTCTGGTATCTTGATATGGTTGGGAAAGCAGAGGCAAGGTTGGCACAGGTGTCTTGTCTTAGAGAGGAACAAGCCAGGCCATCCTGGTCAGGAAGACTTCAGAAAGAAGTGTGTTGAGCTTAAAGGATGAATGTTGTTCTTCTGGCAGAACAGCTTTGGAGGAATCCTGAAGTCTATTCTGTACTACCTGTCAGTAACATCCTAGCACCTCAAAAATATCGTTAGAGTTCTCTCTCTGTCTCTCTGTCTCTCTCTGTCTCTGTCTGTCTCTGTCTCTGTCTCTCTCTCTCTCTCTCTGTGTGTGTGTCAGTCTGTCTCTCTCTCTCTCCTCCCACCTTCCTCATAGCTACAAGGGTCAAACTTCTTTGAGAATCCAAAACAATGTCCAAATACTCATTTTTCTGCTTGACCAAGTAGAAGTAAAGGGCAGCTGATGCCAGCCGAGGCGGAAAGATGGAAAAATGTCCTCAGAGTAAAATGACTCCAGTCATGGCTGGGATCTTTCTTCTTTCCTCTCCTTTTTGGGTCAGCTTACTGTGGGTGGCAGATATCCCCCAAATGTGTCTTTTGTCCCTTTGTGGTTACTATATTATCAATGAACTTGGGGTTTCATAACCTGTGCCCTAAGCCAGATTCAGCCACTAGTTCACAAGTCTACTGAAAGAACCAAATTAACAGTGGTAAGCAGAAGAAAATCTGTTTAATACGGCCACATTGGAAAGAGGGACGATGAGATCGAGGGACTTCCTCCAAGTCTGTCTTCGGGGTTCTGAAGTGACATTAAAGTTTAATAGGACATCTTTTACTATGCAATATTTGCTGCATTCAAGAGAATCTGTGTAGCATGCTGGCCCATGTTAAGTTAGAAAGCATCTGGGAGGATGGAAAATCAACAAGTTCCAATTAAAGTGTGACTCGGTGAAGAGCTGAAAACTTGCCAGCGTCACCTGAGCTGCCAGTCTGCCTCCCTGACCTACTCTCCTCGTCACCACAGAGGTAATCAATGTGCTGCATTTTATGTTTCTCTTTCTTTGGGGATGTCTCACATATAACTCCGGCTGCCATGGAACTTGCTATGTAGACCATGCTGGCCTGAAACTCACAGAGATTCCCCCTCCCTCAAGTACTGGCATAAAAGCATACACCACTGTGCTGGGCCATATTTATCTTCTAAATACTAAAATGGAATATGAACCTTCATCCAGCGGTGGATGGAGATAGAGACAGAGACCCACATTGGAGCACTGGACTGAGCTCCCAAGGTCCAAATGAGGAGCAGAAGGAGGGAGAACATGAGCAAGGAAGTCAGGACCACGAGGGGTGCGTCCACCCACCGAGACGGTGGGACTGATCTAATGGGAGCCCACCAAGGCCAGCTGGACTGGGACTGATGGAGCATGTGATCAAACTGGACACTCTCAATGTGACTGGCAATGAAGGCTGACTGAGAAGCCAAGGACAATGGCACTGGGTTTTGATTCTACTACATGGACTGACTTTGTGGGAGCCTGGTTTGTTTGGATGCTCACCTTTATAGACTTGGATGGAGGGGGGAGGACCGTGGACTTCCCACGAGGCAGGGAACCCTGACTGCTCTTAGGACTAGAGAGGGAGGGGGAGATGGGGAGGGGGAGGTAAAAGGGAGACGGGGAGAAGGTGGAAATTTTTTTTTTTTATTGTTCATATTGTATTTCAAATTTTTTTTTCCTTTAGTAATTTTATTAAATTATAAAAAGTTTCCATTTACGCCCCTCCTCCCAACGCCCTCCCACTCCCCCCCTCCCTCTCCTCCTCCCTCTTTGTCCCCAAGGGAAGTCAGGGTCTCCTGCCCTGTGGGAAGTCCAAGTTCCTCCCCCCTCACTCCAGGTCCAGGAAGGTGAGCATCCAAACAGACTGGATCCCAAAAATCCAGTATATGAAGAGGAAACCAGTCCCAGTGTCATTGTCAATGGCTTCTCGGAAAGACTGCAGGCCAGCCACATTCAGAAAATCCAACCACATTCAGAGAATCTGGTTGGATCACATGCTCGTTCAGTCACGGTCCATCTGGCCTTGGTAAACTCTCATTAGATCCGACCCCTTGTATCAGTGGGTGATAGTATCCCTCGCAGTCCTTCGTCATTTTCTTCCTCCTTTTGCTCCTCGTTTGGAACTTGGGGGGCTCAGTTCGGTGCTCCAACGCGGGCCTCCATCTGTATCGTCATCCAACGCCAGGTGAGGGATCTATGGTGATAAGCAAAATATTCATCAGTATGGTCACGGGCCAAGGCTGGTTCAGGTAACCCTCCTCTGTCCAGAGAACAATCTGGGGATCTCTCCTTGGACCTGGGATCCCATATATAATCAAGTTTCCTGTAAACTCTAATATGACTCCCTTAGTTGAAATATATTCTTCCCTGATCCCACATTCATCCTTCCTCCCTTCCCCCCATCCCGGTCAACCGAGCTTTCTCCATTCCTCCCCTACTCCCTTCTCTCTAACCCTCTCCCCTTCCAACAACCCTCCCACCACCCCCCCCCATGCACCCAAGGTTACCTGGGACTCTTGACTATTTCCTACCTAGAAGGTGGAAATTTTTAATAAATAAATAAATTAAAAAAATAAACCAGAAAAAAATACTAAAATGGTAGCAATTTATGTAGGTACCCCTAAATGATATTGTTTTCAACATAATAAAAGTTTATTATACCGTAAATAATCTTCAGAAATTGTGGCTTTCCAATCAGTATATTAAGTAGGTGTCAGACTACATGTGTGTCTGTGCCCCATATGTTTGTTTGGCACCTGCAAGGGCCAGAAAAGGCCATCACATTCCCTAGTATTAGAGTTACACAAAGTTGTGAACTGCCATTTGGGTGCTGGGTATCTAACCTGGATCCTCTGAAAGAGCAGTCAGTGCTCTTAACTACTGAGCTGTCTCTCCAGCCCCATTCTTTTTTGGGTTATGCATGGAGTGTGTGGCAGTATTTTTCCCGATTTCACTACATATTGCTGTATAGTATTCGTTTGTCTGACCATACATGCACTCAGATTATCTCTTCTGCTGCTGACACCCTCTCTAGCCTGCACCCTTGCAAATAGTCACTCCTTGGAATGGTGTTTCTTTGCTATTCCTGTGCGTTGTCTTCTGAAGTCAGTCAGGGTGATATTCCTTGGGGTAGAACTCCTGGCAGAAAGAGTCTGCAAGTTCTCAACCAGGTATTGCCAGATGCTTTTAAAAGTGGGCATTCTAAATTTCAACAGTATTCCTTTTGCTCCCCACTTTCACCAACCTTTGGTCTTTACAGACTTAATTGTTACCAGTCTAGTGAGTGTAATAGGTCAGCTCTTACGCAAGCAGAGGATGATGAGATTGTCCCTTCACTGGTGTTTCCATTTCTCTCGAATGTCACTAAAGGCTTACTGCTCCTTTGGGGAGTTAAGTGCATCTAAAGTAGTTTTGTCTCCAGGCTTTCCCACTGCCTTTGTCTTGTCTAGGAAGGGCTGACCCCATCAGAATTTTCCTGAGAAAGTAGCCATTTCAGGGTAACCCAATGGGTTCAAGAAAGCTCATGGGCAGAGGGGTTTTAAAATGAACAATTTGAAGCAGTATTTTAATTAAGAGATTCAAGCTGTTTCTATTTTCCTAATGACCAGTGCCTGCTCTCATTGTAAATTACATTACCAGGCAAGATGACAAGGAATCCTTTGGGTGACTTTCCCCCACCCTCCTTCATTTCTGATTTTCTGGACTACAAATTAAGACAGGTGGAATTTCTCCTTACACATTTCCCCACTGACTTTCCTGGGACTCCCCCATCTCCTCCCAACTGCCTCCTCTGTGCTTCACTGAAGAAGTGAAAAATTGAGGTGATTTCCTAAAATGAACATCTTTATTGATTAGGGGCTAATTCTGACAGCATGTGGCCATCTGTTTAATTGGGTTCCACATCTACAATGTAACTATACTTAGTAACGTGATTTATGAGAATTTTCTTCATGCCTCATTATCATTTTCTGATTTATGCCACCAAGTCTGCTGCTGTATGCAGTAAAGATTTGGGTAGAAAATAGGAAAACCTATAGACTTATTATTCTTTCCCGTGGTTTTGCTCAGAACCATGAGGTTGGGGCCATCTTTTGATGTTCAGTTATTTTTGCAGAGTGGTTAAAGCTTATTTTCTGCCCTTGTCAAGCTAAGTACCCCCGTCTTCAGACGTGGAGGGTGGTGTGAAGTCTTAGCGATTTATACATGTTGTATTGGGCATTGTAGTAAAGAGCTGTCACCAGTCCTAATTACATTTAAATTGGTAGTTCAAAGAGAACAAGGGACTAAGATCATTAGCACCTCCGCCTGGGCTCTCCTGACTTTGTAATAACTGCAAAACTTATCATCCCACATTTGAAAGGGGCAAAGTAGAAGCCTGAGTAGAAGAGCTTGAGTTCGTGGTTATAATTATGTGGCATGATAGAGCTAACCGTTCTAGTCCTTACTGTCTCCTTGCTGCGCATATCCAATTTTTATTTCTAGGAATACGTATCAGCCTTTAGAATAAAGTTTGTTATATGTGTTCATGTCACTGTGAATTTGTAATATGCCTCATTCCAGTATTTGGTTTGTATGTTTGTATATCTGAAACCAATGGAAGCACGATTTAAATACTCAGAGAAATTGGAGTTCAGCCTGAATATCCAAAAAGCAAAGCAGACAGCCACTGGCTCTTACCTTGAACTCGGTTCAAAATGGCGATCCTGCCTCCGGAAACCTCAGATGAAACTGTGCCTCAGAGCTGTTTTCTCCCATTTTATAATCCTCTCTAGTACTGGGATTAAAGACATGCACCAATAGGATTAAAGGCATGCACCTCCCGGTTTCTATGGCAAACTAGTGTGGCTACTGGGATTAAAGGTGCATATCATAGCTCCCTGGTCGGTAAGGTTGGCCAGTGGAGCTGTTTTACTTTCCCGTCCCCCAGGCAAGTTTTATTTATTAAAATACAATTGAAATGCCACTAAAATATTAAACAATTATTTTAAGCAAATTCAACCTTGGCTTGAAAACAAGCATGGCCTGAGGGCTAAACCCAACACTTTCATTATCTTTACTGTTATATCTAAGAGATTTGGTTGCCCCAGTTTAATTACAGATATTGTGCTAAAGAAGATAATAAACCTTTGTCTGGAGGTTGGGCTTATACTGGCAGCAAACCATGGAGTTAATCCTGAAACCAAACAGCTTTGTTTTCCCGTTACGGACATAACTCTTTCGGACTATGAGAATTTCTCATTCTTTGTTGGCTCAGCATAAAACTATAGAATGGAAGCCAAGTTAGTAGATATTCACCCATGACTTGTACTGGGATTTAATGGAATTAAAGTCTTGAATTCATTTGATGCTCCATTTGGAGATATGAGGAAACAAGGCAAACATCTGGAATTTGGGAACAGTGTTCCAAAATCATGGACCTATGGAGACATGTCAGTGATTAACACCAATTTCTCATTATCTAGAACACAATTTACCTGCAACTTGTGTATCTGAACATGTTTCAAAACTGTGGACTAGTAGATTTCTGAACACTGACAAAAAATTCCAAATCAAGTATATAATAAGACCAAGATTTTTTATTATTTTTTTTGAGCTATTATATTTTTCTCTATTACCCTCCTTTTCTCTCCCCTCCCCTTCTACAGTCTCCCATGGTCCCAATTTACTCAGGAGATCTTGTTGTTTTTTACTTCCCCTGTAGATTATATGTATCTCTTAGGGTCCTATTTGTTTTCCTGGTTCTCTGGGGTTGTGAATTGTAGGCTGTTTTTTCTTTGATTTATATCTAAAAGCCACTTATGAGTGAGTACATATGATATTTGTCTTTTTGGGTCTGGGTTATACACTCAATATGATGTTTTCTAGATCCATCCATTTGCCCACAAATTTCAAGATACCATTTTTTTCTGCTGTGTAGTACTCCATTGTGTAACTGTACCTCATTTCCCTTATCCATTCTTCAGTGGAGGGACATTTAGCCCAAGATGTTTTTGACAGTACTGCCTATGTTGTATTGCTATTACAGAAACAGAACAGTTTAGTTATGGAAAGAAAACATTTTTACTGTTTTCCTGTTGGCATTCTTCAGCATATATCAAGTTAGTATATCTTTGAATTGCTCTGTGCTCTGTAAGATCCAATTTAAAGCATTGCTTTTTGAAGCACCAAGCCAATGGTGCAATGAATAATGTCTGACTAGTATCCAAAGATTTTAAAAATTGCTCTTTGAGTGATTGGAAAGATGGATCAATCAGAAAAGCCTCCTGTGCAAGCATTAGGACCTCATTTCGGATCTCTAGTACCCATGTAAAACTTGGGCACAGTGACACATATCTATAACCCCACTTCTAGAGATGATTGATGGAGACTGATAGCCCCCTAAGATGAGCCCAAGGGTCATTCTCAAAGAATAAAGTGAAGAGCAATCCATGAAGACCCTCATTGACAAACTGGCCTCCACATACACTTCAGCACATGAGCACACACACTTGAATGCTTGCATACAATACACACATTCTATGTGAATGGTTGACTTGAGTTGTATAGAAAATCAGCAAACAAATTTTGGCTTAGGATTAAGGTAGAATTCCTAATAATTTTTGAAATGACTCTGAATATAATCCAACATTGTGTAGTATATATTTATACAAAGTGGCAGTCTCAGCATTGATGAGCATGTATATATATATATATCTGTATTTATGTATATATATATATACATACATATATATGTGTAAATATTGGGACTGGAGAAATGACTAAGCAGTTAAGAATACTTTTTTCACTTGAAGAGGATCCAGGTTCACTTTTCAATATTCAAATCCTGTGGCTCACATGTACTTGATTTATTTGTTATGTATGTTAGCTTCAACTGCAGGGGAATTCAAGCCTCTTTAGGCCTCCACAGGTACCTTCGTGCATATGGTGCAAGACATACACATAAAATAAATACATATTTAAAAACAATTGAAAACTATGAAAATGCTGAAGATACTTTATATTCCACAGCATTAAATATTCATTCAAGATTTAATTCTTATGTAAAAATATATAAAAAGATCCATCTCATTAGCATGCACATTTTTATCTTTAATACATGGTAAAATATGTGTATACCAAAGACTTGTTTTATAATAAATTCATCACTTATTATCAGGAAATACCTGATTTATATACAGAAATATGCGCACATATGGATATGACAAAATCAAATAAAAATTTCTTGGGTATAAAGGAGTTGTGAGTAGAAAAGCTTAAGAAGCCATGATCTAGAACCTGTTCCCACTTAACATTCTAGGAGTTGGAGTAGTCCTCATTTCTTGGTATCTATAGCTCTCTGAAGCCTCTTCCCACAGTGAGTTAAAGCTTAGCTTTGTACCCAGTGGAATTTTATAAACGTAACAGAGTATGAGTTCTGAGGCTGGGCCATAAAAGATGTCGTAACTTGAACCTTGCTCTCTTGGATTTATCACTCTGGGAGAAGCCGATCACCACATCATGAGGGCACTCAAGCAGCTTGAGGCCCACGGGTGAGGCTCCGTAGGCCTTCTGTCTACTTCAAACACCATGCAGATACTTCAGTCCCAGCATTCGGGTGACCACAACTAAGTCGAACATTTTGACTCTGGTCTCTTAGGAGACCTTCAGACAGAACCTCCCCACCCCCCAAAGCTGTTGCTGAATCCCCGGCCCAGAGATAATGTTTATGGTTTTAAGAAAGTATGTTTGAAGGTGATTTATTATGTGTAGCATTATAACACTGACAGGTACTGAGCTTGAACGGGGATGTATAACATGGTACAATAATGACAGTTGATACTGTGTGCTCTCAAGTGGGACACTTTGATTTTGAATCCTAACTTGGTCACTAGTAGCTTTAAGTCTTGGCCAAGTTTCTCAACATCTTTAATCCATCTATCTTTAATAGTTTACTTTTTTAATAAAATGGAGATGATATAACTATCTTATAGAACTGTGGATGTAAAATAACATATTAAATGCTTAGAAGAAAATATGAATCAGAGTAAGTAATTCATAGCCAGATACTAATGCTTGCTTCTGATGAGTTGGGTGAGAGACTTGTTACCTGGTCATTTAGAGGACATCATAGTGACTTAGTCAATGTATTCTGAGAGCTACTGCAGAGGAGGAATTTAATCTGGCGGAGCCATGATTGAATTTCTGGTGAAAAGGGTTGAGAAGACTTTTGAAGGAAAGGAAAGTTTTCTAGGCAGAGAAGAAGTGATATATGATGGATGACTGTTGGAAAGGTACCGTACTGAGCTGTGCACGGTACAGGAGCGGACTGTGAGAATGCTCACGTATGCTGAAACCCAGGCTGCTTGGTGCTTTAGAGAGCAAAGGGCATAATACGATTTGTGGGAAAAGTTGATACTGGACTTATAGATTATGTTAAAAAATAAGGAATTGGTGTATTTTCTTTAGGAAGTAAAAAAAAAATAAAATCAATTTATTTTCTTAGTTTTATTCTTAAAGATAATGCCTCAAAGAGGGGAAAGGCAGGCTGCCTGGACAAGCTAGGAGTTTCTGACATGGCCCAAGAGAAAGATGGAGAGGACCTCATCTTGGGCACTGACCTTGCTGAGAGGGAGTTAGGGAATGGGCAAGATAAATCTCGAGAGCCTTCTCTAGTAACTGAAAAATGTTAATACATAATACCATGTTCAACCATTTCCATTTCTACTTGAAAAACTCACACTAAGTGGGTATAGTGGTCACCCTGTGTGCTCATCTGTGCTGGGAACCTATTAATGTGCCTACTATGTGCATATCTATTATGTAGAATTTTCACCAAAGCTGTACAACTTTATACCATGCATTCATTTTACAACAGAGGAAACTAAAGGTCATAGGGTTGAAATAATTTGCTGAAGACTGCAGCACTAGCGAATTGCAGGTATATTAGTCAGGGTAATTGACCCAGGAACCGCTCAGCTCTTGGGGCTAGATGCTTCAGTTATCTCAAGATAACAGTGAAATCCTGGAGGATTCCTAGAGAGTCACTGGTCTTCAGTTCATGTTGAAAGGCTGAAGAAGCTTGGTTTTGATGTTAGCAAAGGATGGTAGCAAGAGCAGCAGCAATAAAGTAGGTGCCATCACCAGCAAGGAGTGAAGCTGGACAGGTAAAAAGCAACAGCTTTTCCTTTGGACCATTGTAAATGGGACTGCTGCTGGAGAGTACCACCCACTCTGTGGGAGGGCTTTCTCCCTCCTCACTGAATCCAAACCAGGGAATAGCTTATCTATACAGATGTACATCTCTTAGTTGACTCCAGATCCAATCAAATTGAGAGCCACGATGAAGCACCATAGCAGGTATGGGAAGGTAACCCAGTTTATTGATTGTCTTCTTTTCTTCTTTACACTATACTGTTTAACACTGGGTAAAAAATACAAGAATTATATGAGCTGCACATGTGAAAGTTTAGCAAGGTATCTTCAAATAATCATTGTATATACTTTCACAAATTCCACTAGTGGAATTCTTTCTCTTTTGATATGGCAAGTCTGTAGCATGTGAGGTCAGCCAGAAGGTAGTTGAGTATCAGAAGGTTAGATGGGAACCATGTCCTATGGATCCCACATCCATTGAAGGGCTGTGACAACGAATGCACTTTACTTTTGCCACCTCTAAGCACGCTGTACACTGCAAGCCCTGGGTTTAAGTCTACTGCTTTCTTGGTCCCTTAGAACAAAGAGGATTGAAGATAGATTACTTGATAGACAGATGCTGTAAAATGCCTTATAAAGAATATTAAAGTGTATTCCCCAGAAAGTGAGCATTTCACAAAAATTTGCAATAAGATTTAAAAAGTTTGTTGAGACGGATGAAGTTAAGTCATGAACAAACTTGCAACAGTTTGCAAAATTGACAGATGGTATACTAGCAAGCACCTGCTGTAGGTGTTTTAAGATTATCTCTGTCTTAGAGGCCTGACCCAGGAGACAGCTAAGAACAATGTTCTGTGAAGTCTTCATGAGTAAACAGGAGTATCTGCAACTGCTAAGCCCACAGTCTCCCAAAAGCCCATTACTGAGTGAGACTCAGGAGCAGTGGCTGTAGGGCCTCAGTCTGCTGTCTGTGAGGTATCTGTGAACGCTGTTTCTGTTGTAGTGGACCGGGCAGGCTTGCTGCAGGTAGGCAATAGAAACGATGGGATGATTGTTAGGGTCTGTCTGACTCAAGTGAAGGTGGGAGTGGGCACTGGCTGAGCGCACTCTGGCTGTGAGCTAGAAGGTGAGCACCAAGATCCTGGAACACAACCGTGGAAGGCAGGAAGTCAGGGTCAGGCTCACTATTTATCTTCATGTCCCCAGCCTCACGTGTCCTCCCTTGAAAAAGGCAGTTGTCGTTTAGTTTCTTAGGATGCAACTTAATATATCACTTGACACAGAAACTCTTGCCCTTCTAGGAACGTACCCTAAAGAAGGTCACAGAATTGAAAACAAGTTCTTAGCCACCCAAGGGGTGTGTTTGTTTTTCAGTGTTGCAGTCTGGAGAGATGACTCAGTGGCTAAGAGCATTGCCTGCTCTTCCAAAGGTCCTGAGTTCAAATCCCAGCAACCACATGGTGGCTCACAACCATCTGTAATGAGATCTGGTGCCCTCTTCTGGCCTGCAGACGTACACACAGACAGAATATTGTATACATAATAAATAAATAAATATTAAAAAAAGAGTCTAGGACCTCAAGCAGCTAAGGAAGAGCATTAACACTAAGCTAGATTCCCAGTTCTGTTTTCTTTGTTCACTTTATACCTTTACCATCAACAGACATATGTACTGGTGAGTTTGAATCTTAAGGGATGACATTGGAAAAGACTAACAAAGAAGCTGTGAGTTTTTTGCCTTGGTATAACATTTGGGGGAATTGGAGTCATCTTTTCATTGATGAAATCGTTATCAAATAAACAGATATGACTTTAGTGGGACACACAGTCTTTCATTAATATATATTTGCCTAATATTCCCAGGACTGATGCTAATGTCATTGTTTTCTGCCTAGGGCAACACTTATTTATATGAAAGGACCAGATAGAGCTTCATACTGGGGTGGAAGCAGGGATGTGTATTTTCTCTGTTTCAGAAAGCTGAACGACTTAAAGTGTGTTTATTGGGGACCAACAACATCACCACTACTTGTGACAAATAGGCATTGTTTGGACTCCTTTATTAAATAATAAATGCTGGTGGTTTTATACCAACCCCTTGAATCTTAGTAAGATTTTAATCACCAAATGACTTTGAAAGATGCCAAATATTGAGAATGATTGTGCCATAAAATTCTGCCAAT
This sequence comes from Myodes glareolus, assembly GCF_982192425.1. NCBI lineage: Eukaryota > Metazoa > Chordata > Mammalia > Rodentia > Cricetidae > Myodes > Myodes glareolus. Next base: position 120,066,564 of record NC_142053.1, read on the forward strand.
ACAAAATAGGTCAGACTTAGTGGATGAAAGCAGTGTTTTTAATTTCTTATCATTTGCCAGGGCTCATTCCAGTTTTAATACTAAAAACTACTGTATTCCAGGCGTCTCTTTAGTCCTGGACAAACGGGGATGGTTGCTAACTCTGGGAAAGGCGAGAGATGGCGTTTGTTGTGGAATAAGGCTGATATGTCAGGCATAGAATAGAATGGTCATCAGAGAAAGCTGCAAGATGGAGGGCAGATTTCAGAATCTGCTTTCTGCTTGTCCGCTCGAGGCCGATAGATCTGGTGGCAGGAGGTTACCTGCAGGAAGCCAACAGATGGCTAAGACATCTTGCTGAATCCCACGACAGGAGTCAGAGCTGGTAGAACGAGATACTTTCTGGAAATGGGAAGGTTGACATTCACCAAACTATTGCAAGATGCCAACTTGAATAAAAAGCTGCTATTAATCTTAGCAGTAATGACAATGAAATCCTTTTATAACAACAACAAAAAAGGCATAACCAAAAGTGCGTTGTAATTGCAGCATTTTTCATGCCCCAACTGATGCCGCCACTCACCCTCCCCATTTCTAGAAGAATGCTATCGAGGTTATCCAATAACCAGAATTGATACCGAACAGGATATAATACTTATTCTCTTTTAGCGTTCGTCCTGGACTTTTCAAGGCACCAGGATCTTGGTGCTCACCTTCTAGCTCACAGCCAGAGTGCGCTCACTCTGAAAATATACATTACAACTAAATGTATATTTTTCCTATAGCACAGTCATATCTTTTTAGGTCATATAAAGGTTAATCTTGGAAACCATAGTCTGAAGAAAGTTCATAAAAAATATCATATCACAAATGTGTGATAACAGAGGTGGAGTGAGTGGAATAAACTAGGAGGGCTGAGTTGTGGTTCAGTTATCTTAAACATGACCAGTTCTTTACGGTTTGCATGGCCAAGTTACAAGTGGACAACATCATAGATATTACACTTCAATAGATGTGGGCAAGAACATTGGTCAGGATTCTAATTTGCAGTTGGAGTTAAGAATAGTTATTCTGATATAAACTGGTGGGACTCAGTAATACAAACAGTTGGTTGAAACTCAGAAGCCCATTCCCAGTGTTCTTGATCGAGTGGGTCTGGGGCAGGGGTTCATTCTTTCCATCTCTAACAAGTGCCCAGAGAATTCTGATGTTGCTGGTCTGCAGACTATATTTTGAAAACAAGTGTCCTAAGATTTCCTGCGTCATAATCAATTGATTTTATTTTTATCAACTATATCTTCTACCCATTAGTATAGATGTTTATATAAATAACCCCTCTCTCCAAACTCCTCTGCACATCTGTGAATCCTGTATTTCTTTTCTTTGTACAGTAGAAAGCATAGAATAGGTTCACCTTTTTCTTTAAGTCTTGCAAGATACCATTGTTTAGTAACATTCTCTTATTCTGTAGATTGTACATACTTTGATAATGTATGATGTTTGAACAATCAGAACTTATTCATGTGACTTAGAATATCACAGAGACTCAGTAAATATTAGTCATCAGTAGTTCCATCATCATGACCAAATCCAATGCTTGAGATAGTTTTTATGATGGATTTAATATACTGACTATGCTGAATTTAGAATCATAAGCTAGATTCACTTAATGAGTTACAGAGTTAGAAGCTCTTGCATGGGGTAAATGAAATAACTAAATGTATAAGCAGAATGTAGTGGCAAGTGAAATTCAACACGAAGCATGCCTTACTCGCTAGGATGGCAGATCCAATAACTTTTAAGTGCGGACTTACATTTGGATTCATTTGGCCATATAAGAGTAGCACCTATGCCTTTGAAAATAAAATAATTGTCATAATATGCACTAAATCAAAGCCTTTATTAATAATCGACAACTCCATTCAAAAGCCAGTTATTCTATTAATTGGAAAAGTAACAATGTAGTAGAATATCATATGGACATCATCAGTCCTTTAACAACAAATATTACCAACAACCACACTTTTTTAATTTTTATTGAGCTCTATATTTTTCTCTGCTCCCCTTCCTGCCTCTCCCCTCCCCTTCAACCTTCTCCCAAGGTCTCCGTGTTCCCAATTTACTCAGGAGATCTTGTCTTTTTCTACTTCCCATGAAGATTAGATCTCTGTATGTCTCTCTTAGTGTCCTAATTGCTGTCTAGGTTCTCTGGGATTGTGATTTGTGGGTTGGTTTTCTTTGCTTTATGTTTAAAAACCACTTATGAGTGAGTACTTGTGATAATTGTCTTTCTGTGTTTGAGTTACCTCACTCAAAATGATGTTTTCTAGCTCCATCCATTTGCCTGCAAAAGTCAAGATGTCGTTATTTTTTTCTGCTGTGTAGTACTCCATTGTGTAAATGTACCACATTTTCCTTTTCCATTCTTCAGGCAAGGAGCATTTAGGTTGTTTCCAGGTTCTGGCTATGACAAACAAAGCTGCTATGAAATAGCTGAGCACATGTCCTTGTGGCACAATTGAGCATCCTTTGGATATATACCCAAAAGTGGTATTACTGGGTCTTGAGGAAGGTTGTTTCCTAATTTTCTGAGAAATCACCACACTGACATCCAAAGGTGCTGTACCAGCTTACATTCCCACCAGCAATGTAGGAGTGTTCCCTTTTCCCCACAACCTCTCCAGCATAAGTTGTCATCAGTGATTTTGATCTTGGCCATTCTTACAGGTGTAAGATGGAATCTCAGAGTTGTTTTGATATGCATTTCTCTGATGACTAAGGATGTTGAACATTTCCTTAAGTGTCTTTCAGCCATTTTAGATTCCTCTGACAACCACATTTTTATAAGAGCTCAAAGACTCATATACTTAGTCATTGGAGAACCCCAAGTTTATCTCTATAGAAAGGAGTTACAAGTCCAAACCTTTTATTCAGTGCTTGACTTTGTACCCCAGCCTACATATTCTCAAGCCCATTTGGATTCTCCTTTTGAATTTTCCCTATTACTTTTTGTGGGGGACTGAACTTTGCATCTGCCACTGTCATTTCTGCCTTAGGGCATCTGGAAGAATCCTAACTAAATAATTTAATAATGCTAATCCCTTCACCAGAGTCAGAAGGGATACTGAACGAAATGGTTCTGGATTTAGAAACGTTTGAGTTGTCTTGCTTTTTGTTAATAAATGTTCATGAAATTGGACAGGAAGAAGGGAGAATGTTAAGTGTGCTGGGCTTTGAACACTGGCAATAGAGGTTTGAGGCCTCCCATCTTTGAGCAGCATGACTAAACACAGAAACCAAGGGAAAATATGTGGGAGCCCTCCTCAAGAATGTCTTCAACAGCAATAGGATTTGTGTCGATATGAAGCAGGGAAACTTCTGAATAAGCGAAACCTCTGCAAAGCGGTGTTTCCAGAGTGTTTGCTATGAGACGATTACCTTGAATTGTAGTCTCAAGGTTATGTGGCATAAATAGATGCTGTAGCTACAGGGAAACAGCAAAAACGAGAGAGGAAAGAAATTGCTATTAGGGTCAGGATTCACAGGTCAAAAGTTTTTGTCAGTTTTGTCCAATTTTCCCTCTTAAGTTTGTTCCATAAGCATTAGAAAGGGCAGTATACTTCATTTCAATTCTTTGGTGGGAAGGTATAGAGGACCCAGGGGAAATAGTGTGGTAGAAATTGCCTGAAGGTAGACAGGACTTCTCGGTTTGTTCATATTCGCACATTGGGCCTATGTACTCATGTGTGTCCACTTGTGAGTGTTGTGGCTAGGTTGATGTGTAATGTCTTCACTGATTGTTCTCCTCCTTACTTTCTAAAACAGTGTCTCTCACTGATTGGCTAGACTGCTGCACTGAGATTACAGGCCTTTTCCATGGGTGCTGGGGATTCCCAACTTAATTCTTCATGCTTGTATGGATAGTATTTGATCCACTGAGCCATCTTCCCAGCCTACACACTGCTTTTTGATGGCCTCTGTGTTGACTTCAAAACCATACTAGTTCTGCAATCATAGCAAGAGCCAGCACAACTCTCATCTAGAAAGAAAATGAAGCTCAAACTTGAATAATGGAGCACATTCCAGATCTGGCACTAAGGATGGAAGCTCCAAGAAGGATGCATCATGTACCTAATGCATCATGTACTTTTAGATTTTTGCTAACAAACTATAATCATAACTACAGGTAATGCTTCAACCTCAGTCACCCTTTTAAAGTTCATAAGGTAGGGATTCCATTCACTTGACAGATAACTGCCGGGTATTCTAGCTCTGAGGATATTACATTGAAAAAATAGTAGAGTGAAATAAAATGAAAAATCCCTCTATTAGGCCATGAATTTGAAAGAGAACAAGGAGGGGCATGTGAGAAGGTTTGACGGGAGGAAGAGGAAGCAAGAAATGGTGTAATTATATTATAATCTTAAAACTAAAAGAAATAATTAAAAAACCCATTTTATTATGAAACTTGAAATCCCTGTGGCAAGATTGGTTGTCTATTAAAGTGGAGAGTAGCCGAGTATTACAGTGAGTTATAGAAGATAACACCCTACCCTTCCCAAAAGCACCAGGGGGCTGAGGTGACATTTGAACAAATAGCTAAAATAAGGCCTGCAGATAGTGGCAGAAAGAGAGATCAATGTTGGGCAGAAATGGGTGGAGAGGAGGGAAAATTATTCCTGTTTGATATATTCCTATATAGTGTGAATTTGTTAGCCCTGAGTATATTAGTTTATTTTTTTTAATGTTTGAGTGATGGGATAATTGATTAATTGTATTTTCTTCTTTATATGTTTCGGTACTTAAGAAATCTAATTGGTGTGATTTTACAATAAGATGGATGCCAAAAGTGCCAAAACATTGAGACATTTAATTTCTCCTGAAAAACTGTAGCTCCAGTCAGGCTATGATTTGATGACTTTAGATGTCAGATAGTTGAACTTGGGGTTATCACCCACTAAATGTGATTGGTTCTTTGGCAATGATGCTAGCAGCAACAGGGGCAGTTTACATTCTACGGTCAGCATTTGGCTGCGCTCCGGTGAAGTTAGTCAGTATCCACTGATAGAAGAGTTATAATGAGAAAGTTTTCATCAAAATGAAATGTTGTCGCAGGTAGAAAACTAGAAGCAGGGCCCCGTGGCTTTCCTGGGTGCAAATTAGAGAAAGAGAAATGATCACAATAAACAATGAGGGGATTACAGCATAGAGGCGCCAATATTTTATTTTGTTACAACTGGAGTCATTGAAATTCTATAATTACAAGCTTTATTTTTCGCTGGAAATAGAAATGGAATTTGTTAGTGTTGACAATACAAGAACAAAACAACACCATGTAAGCTTAGTTAACTGTTTTCATATAGATTTTAGAAGAATTTTTGGTAAAACACACACTTCTAAAACAGCTAACTTTGATGATAAAAGTTGATACCTTTGATTAATCAAAATGTAAACCATTCATTTTCACCCAGAATCTAAATTTTTTTCCAAAAGATGATTACTACAACCATTTTCCTGTATTTGACAGATACATTGAATATACACACACATACACAAAAATATGCATGTATATGTATGTACTAACAGGTTAGCCATTAAATACTGTTTATATCTTCATGTCTATACCTGGCTTTATTTCAACAACAGCTCATGGAAAATTTTTCATGCTATAATTTTAAGACTGGCCTTATTCTTCTTCATTTGCTACATAATAGTCTTCGGTGTGGTCTTAAATATACAGAGTGCAACAGTGAACTCTAGAGTGTTCTTGAACACTTGGGCAGTGGTTCTCGAAGTGTGGTGCCTAGACTATTACATACAGTGGTGGAGATGGACATTTGAAGCCCTATTCCAAACTAACTAGTAACTAGAGAGACCTAGATAGTGTCTGTTTAACTTAGCAAATGTGGAGGGCCGCAACCACTTTCTCCATTGCTTCAAGGGACAAAGGTAGAGATTGACCTCTGTGACCTCAAGGTGTGGTGGTACATAGTCCCAATGCCTGGGAGGCAGAGACAGGTAGATCTCTGTGAGTTCAAGGTGATGTAGCACACGCCTTTGCGTCCCTGCCTACGCTGCGTCCCTGCCTACTTCCGAGGCATCATCTGGGATAATGGGCAGCGGACCAATCCAAGAGTGACATGTCAGAAGCGAGGACTGTTTCCTTTATAAGGGCTGGGTTCCCCTCATTCTGGGTCTCCGCTTTGGAAGCTGATGGTCTCCCTCTCAAGATGCATTAAAGCTTTACTGCAGAAGAATCCTAAGTGCCCCGCGTCGTTCTTGCGGACGAGAAGTTAGCGCGGGACAAGCAAAGCATAGTTAAACAGGATCTGATTCTTCTACGTGATAACAGTTGAGGGCAGCTGCCACGTGTGAGTACTTGCCTGCTAGACCATGACATGATTTTGTAAAGACTACTGCACTATACAAAATTATGTAATAAAAGCCACAGAGCTTACAGGGAAATGAGTATTGGACATACAACAATCAAAACTTTATTAACTGGTGCTGGAGAGATGGCTAAGTTGTTAAGAGGACACCTTGCTCTTATAGAAGACCCAAGTTTAGTTGCCATCATTCACATTGGGCTGCTCACAACTTGGTGAAATTCCAGCTTCAGGCAGATCCAGTGTCTCTGGGTTCTGAGGACTCTGGCACACACATGAACATACCTACCCACACACAGACACAAGATTAAAACCAAATATGAAAAAACCCTATCACTCACAAATTTCAAACAAAATGTGGGGGCCAAATAAAAGACATAACATATTTTTTGTGTTATATGGGCAAATATACAAATATTATGATAAAATTGCCACTTTCTCTTGGAAGGAAGTGGTGTTTACTGTGGCATTTGGTGTTTGGGGAGCTGCCTCTTTTTTTAAAATTTATTTATTAAAAAAAACCTATCTTTTCTCATTTTACATATCAATCCCAGTTCCCATTCCCTCCTCACCTCCCGCTCCCTTCACCTTCCCCGCAACCCCTATCCACTCCTCAGAGAGGGTAAGGCTTCCTTCCCATGTGGAGTTAACAAATCCTAGCACATTGCTTTGAGGCAGGCCCAAGGCCCTCCCCACCATATCTAGGCTGAACAAGGTATTCATCCAAAGAGAATGGGTTCCAAAAAGCCAGCACAAACAGCAAGGATAAATCTTGGTGCCACTGCCAGTGGCCCCACAGTCTGCCCCAGCCACACAACTGTCACCCATATTCAGAGGGACTAGTTTGGTACTATGCTGGTTCCTTCACTGTCAGGCCTGAGTCAGTGAGCTCCCATTAGCTCAGGTAAGCTGTTTCTGTGGGTGTCCCTATCATGGTCTTGGATCCTTTGCTCATATTATTGTTCCTCCCTCTTTTGACTGGACTTTGGGAACTCAACCTTGTGCTCTGCTGTGGGTCTCTGCCTCTGCTTTCATCAGTTACAGCATGAAGGTTCTATGATGTCATTTCAGATAGTCATCAATCTGACTACAGGGCAAGGCCAGTTCAGGTACCCTCTTCACTATTGTTAGGGTCTTAGCTGGGGTCATCCTTGTGGATTCCCGGGAATTTCTCTAGTGCCAGGTTTCTTGCTAACCACATAATGGCTCCATCAATCAAAATATCTCTTTCCTTGTTCTCCATCTATGTCCTTCCTCCATCTTGACCATCGTGTTCCCTCAAGTTCTCTTTCCCTCTTCCCTTCTCCCCTCAAGAGTTATCGTGTAGTGGTAGAAGAGTTATCTGAAGTTGACAGTTTTGACAGAAGATGTGGCAGGTGTGGCTTTTAAAGTACAAAGTGACGGAACGTAGTTGAGCATGCCGAAGTGTGTGGACCTGAGCGCTTTGTGAACTCCCAGGTAGCTCGGCACAGGTGGCTTCTGCTTTGCGCAGGAACGGCGGTGTGCACAAGCAAAAATGCAAAACCGGAGCTCGTCTCGGAATTGCCCCACTCTGTCTGCTGTGTTGGGAAAAAATTGTCTTTTCACTAATAAAACACAGTCTGTTAGAGTAGAATTGAAACCATACATGTGTTCATATATCTATCCATTATATATACTATATAGGAATGTCATACACTGTACCAAATGTCATGTTTCTCCTTAGTTTATTATCTCTTAGAATTCTCAAAACATCACAGAGATTTAGTCCTTTAAAAAATGCTTGCAACAACTTACCCTCCTACCATACTTCTTACAAAGTAATCTTTTCCAACCCACCGCCCCCCCCCCACACCCAGTGTGAGGAATGCTTCCCATAAATACACTGATTTTAAAAAGGGAACTTTAAAAGTCTGGAACAGGTGATGAGTGGTTCTGCAATGGGGAAACACGGAAATAGAATGAGTCTGTGAGAAAACAGAACAGACACCTATTGAGAGAGAGAGAGAGAGAGAGAGAGAGAGAGAGAGAGAGAGAGAGAGAGAGAGAGAAAGTATTCCCTTTTCATTTATTTATTTCTCACTTCCACCTTTGCTAATACAACTTATCCACTTTATAAGATAAGATATTGAATTGACCCTGTTGGGATTTCCATCTATCATTCTTGCTAGTTGACATCTCCAAAAAAATGCAGCTTACACTGTTTAATCCATTCACTTCAGCAAAACATGCCTAAGGGCATCAGATTCTTCTGTTTATCACTATTGGGTTTCAAGGCCCTGACAAGTTGAGAAGATAGAGCTGATCAGGCTGATGTGGCGGCCTGGGCCCTGGAGACTGGGGCCCCGAAGACACCAAAGCCACAGCAGTGGAGGCTTATGCAGGTGTCAGATGTTTTCCTGTGACAAGGTTGGCGGTGGACATAACTGCTTCCAGCTGGGCACATTACCAGGCAGGAAAGCCATAATGACTGAATAATTAAATCACATTGGCTTAGGATTATTGTTCTTATTAGAAAAATATCATTGCTTTGGGGTGATTTATTATGTGAAGTGGAATTTTCATATAAACACTGTGATTTGCATTTATATATAATATATTTTCATTTATATTTATCAGAATAGTTTACTAAAATCAAATTTTCAAAAAAAGAGGATGGGCTATCAATGTAAAGATGCCAAAGATGTTTAAGGGAATGTAAAAATTTTAAAGATTAAAGTAACATTGCCCCTTGAAATTCAAACATATTTGCTGTGTTTTTCTTTATTTGAAAGCAGCATTTGAAAGCATTAACTGGCTCCATTTCTGTTTTGCAATTAGGTTTATGCACCTTGAAACCTCAGTCTGGTATTATTAATAAAAGACACAGAATATAAGAGTTTTATGAAATAAGTACTTCATCTCTAAATTCAAGACTTGCTTTCCTGCCTTCATTTCCCCTCGAAGTGTCCTGGCATGGAGGGGCGGTAGAAGGTTGAGCAGAGCGCAGAGGAGCATTTTAATTCATAAAAGAACACTTAGTCTCATGGGGCCCTGAGCAGCTGCTCTCAAGCAGACAAGGACATTGCAGAAGGTCTCTTTCCCTCTTTCCCCTTTTCTCCCTCTCCCTTCCTCTTTCCCAGCCTTTGAATTCCCAGCTGTAATGACTGTTAGCACAGCTCCAAGGATCAGCTCAGGGCACAGAATTTAGTAGGGACTTGGAAGGGCAAAGCCGACTGTTTCTTGCATTCTTCTATATCCAAGGCCAACTAACTAATTTCTGGGGCTTAGTGTAAAATGAAGATGTGCGGCCTCTTGTGCAGGAAACTGAACAAATGCTGCCATGAGGGCTAAAATGGAGAGTGTCCTCCTTTCTTTTGACTCATCAACAGTGTTTTTATTTGCCATTTACTGCTGTTCTTAGGAATGCTAAAGTTTTATGTCATTAGTATGAATTTTACCTTTTATCTTTGTATGCTCCAGTGCAAGTCTTGAATATAAATAGGATGACTTTTAACTTGTGTAAGGAATTTCTAAAATGACACACTTTGTATTCTGCAGTATGTACCTGGCATATTTTTTTAATCAGCAAGCTAGAAATACTACACATAACTAATTCAGTTATTTTTATGCTACTGTTGTTACTGCTACTATTACTACTACTACTAAGTTTACTACTTCATTCTTTTTGGTGGTATTAGTGATGCCCCTCCCTCCTCCAAATACTATGCAGCACTCTACCGTTGAGCTGTATCCTCGGCCTTTTATTCTTTATTTATTTATTTATTTATTGGGGTGTTTTTTTGAGACAAGTTTCTCTGTAGCTTTAGAGCCTGTCCTGGAACTAGCTCTTGTTGACCAGGCTGGCCTTGAACTCACAGAGATCTGCCTGCCTCTGCCTCCGGAGTGCTGGGATTAAAGGCCTGTGCCACCACCGTCTAGCTGGCCTTTTATTCTTAATCATTTATCTACCAGCACATTCCGCCTTTTCCTTAGTGATGAATAAGGAGAGACTAAAGGGTAAAGAAATGAGATATGTTTCCCTTTCCTTCTATGTTACCAATTTCAGTTTGAAAGTTTGGACAATATGGGGAAGTATGAAGGGACAATGAGATGGAGAACTATAATCATTCTGTTTCTTAGACGTAAATAACATTAACTTCTTTTAGTGATCTAAGCAAATTCTAGTTAACAGAGAAAGCATGGCCTCTCGAGGCTATCCAAATGGAGAACTGTTGAGTTCCTAGTAACACGAAACTATGCTGGTTAGGCTCTATCTTGCTAGACTCCCCTATGTGTGAAACAACTGAAATCTTGTACTCCTTGGGTGTGCAAAGGGCCCCCAGGAATAGCTGCTGTACACATCATGTGCACCTATTCTTTGCCTACACGTGCTTCATGATTGCCTTTGAACTCACATAGGAAACACAAGTTCAAGATTCAATTACAAAGACAGCCAAGGCAATGACAGTAAACTATCACATCGAATGTGTAACTACTCTTTATGTCTGTCATCTGTGGTGGCAATAGTGGGTATCTCAGGGACTGAGATCTCTGAACATCTGGGAAGCTGCTAGCTATCCTGCAGTCTATGGGTGCCATACGAAGGGGCCCACTTCCTAGTAGGCTGGGCTCTACTAATAGCTTATCTGTACAAATTGTCCTTGAAATGATTCTGAGTTTGCAAGGTGAATTAATATCACTTTTAAATAGATACCTTGGATGTGTGATGAATCCACAAGGAGTACAGTTTGGATGAGCTCTGGGCTGTAGTTGGTACCAGAATGTGGATATTGAATCATCTTCTCTGTATCCTTAACATTTTTGTTGTTTGCTTTCCATCATCTCAGGATTTCCAGCTGGTGAGCTGCAGAAGCCTTTCTTTTGGGGAACAGAATACCCTCGGTGAGTAAATTAGAAAGGAATCCAGTCCTTGACAAGTTAGCAAAGAAGAACTTGTCACTTTGGCCAATGACAGAATTGAAGCTATCTTCAAGTTCTAAGTGCTGTGAATAGACATCATGACATGGCAACTCTTGCAAAGGAAACCATTTAATGGGGGATGGCATGCAGTTCAGAGCTTTAGTCCATTAGTGTCATGGTAGTAAGCATAAGGGCATTCAGGCAGACATGGTGCTGGAGACGTAGTTGAGAGTTCCACATCCTGATCAGCAGGCAGCAGGAAGAGAGACACTGGGCCTGGCTTGAGCTTCTGAAACCTCAAAGCCTACCCACCAGTGACACATGCCCTCTAACAAGGCCATAATGTACTCCAAAAAAGTCATACCTATTAATAGTATAACTCCCTTTGGGAGCCATTTTCATCCAAACCACCACATTCCACTCCGTGGCCCCCATAGACTTGTAGTCATATCCTAATGTAAAATGCATTTAGTTCAACTTCGAAAGCTCCGATAGTTTGTCACTGTCTCAGCATTGTTTAAAAGTCCAAAGTTGAAAGTGTTCTCTGAAACTCATGGTAATCTTTTAAACAGTCAATTCCAAGTCAATGGTTATTCAGCCGTAAGAAGGCATTGGAGGTCTTATTAGTTTTCATTCGGTATTTGTTTTCTGATCCTTGTTCCCAGAGTATTTGACTAGATGGGAAAGTCAATTTTCTACACAGGATTTTCTTTTTCATTGCATTTAATCACTTGAAAGATCGCCGGGATAGAAGGAAATGGGCTAAAACCTTTCTGGGTGAAGAAACTGAAGAAAGGGGAGAAAGGTGCTTTATGGGATGGCAGAGGGTATCTTGGCTGCTCAAGTATACAAAGAGAAGCCATGTAAAAAAAGATTTTAGTTTCATATTGGAGGGCTCTGAATGTCTAGTGAGGAATTCATAGAAGGGACACGTCTGGACTTAGGGACAGCTGCTCGCAAACAGGCCATAGATGTATGTAATTCATACTTTCTCTATAGAGTGGAGTTTCCCATAATATTCCTTGTCAACAATACCATTATTTTCTTATATGCCTTTTTATGTTTTTGTAGTCCTTTAGTGCATGGAAAATTTCGTCTTGATTTTAGGAGTTGAGTCACTGGTGTTTGCACTTTGATATATGAGAACTTTTATATGATTGTATAGGCTAAATGACATAATACGATCAGAGAGTTATAATGGTTGTGTTTTAATTGGGCTTCCTCAGAAGCTGCCCCTGCCATGAGGGTGTAAATAGCTCTTTTGGAATGTGGTGCCCGGAAACCCCAGCAGAAGATGGGAAGGTGCCGCAGAGAGGGGAGGAAAATGACATGTGTCCTATGAGTCTATTATGGCTGGAAAAGTGAGCTAGCACTGAAACTATACAAGCATCGAAGCCTATCCTTGTATAATCCAACTTAGAGCTCACTAGGTTAAACTCAAGTTACATTCCTTTTTTGGAAGTTCTGGGAAATAAAGTATTTCCTTATCTTTTCTGACTTTTAGAGTGGGGTGTACATTACTTTGTCCATGGCCTTCTTCCTCATCTTAAAAATGTCAACGTAGCATTCCCTTTGACATAAATTTTTGCCTCTTCTTTTCTTAAAGACACTTTGGGGTTACTTTGGGCCCACCCAGATAATTCAGTTATCTCTGCCTTTTAAGGTCATCTAGTCAGCAGCCTTAATTCCATCTGCAACCCTAATTCATCTTTGTCATGTAACATACCACATTCACAGGTTCCAGGAATTAGCATCAGGGCACCTTGGGGAAGCTATTAGTCTGCTTGACACATGTGTGTTATAAAGTTAAGACACCATAATGGGCAACTGGAAATCAGTCTTGCTGGGGAACTACAGAACATGCTTCAAGATAAGGGGGCTAGGTTATCCGTCTTCTAGGCCCCATTCCAACAGTGATTTAGAGGTACTACCAGAGGGATTCCCTGGCAGTACCCACCGTATGCGAAGGAATCTCTGGTGGCTGGAGAAGCTACGTAGGCAGCTAGTTTTCAGTTGGCACTTAGAAACAGAGAGGCCGGTGCACTGAGACATGCTGTATGCTGAGGGAACGGAGGCAGGCAGCAATAGAGTCGACTGCAGGGAAGCGCTATTGTGGGTGAAAAATCAAGTTATTGAGTTTGTAACCCCTAGTCCTTAGCTGAACAGCTTTTTGCAATATTTAGGCATTTGGATTCTGTTTTTTCCCATGATTAAGATTAGAAATGTATACACTAAATTCATGAAATTAAACACTTAAGTAATTCTCTAAGATCGCTTCAGACTGAAAAACAAAAATCCTGGCATTCTTTGATTCTGCTTACCATAGATAATTTAATTGAGTTTCCAGTTGTTATATAACTTTAACTGAAAACTTGGAAATGTCTGGTTATGTTTGGAAGTCATTGATTCAGTGATTTGTTTATTTGGTTCAAGGACAGGGGATTTTTATAGAATCATACAAATCAGAAACTTAAGAATTCTTGTTAGTGTCTGCTAGAACTACCTCAGGTGGAGCCATAGTTGATACCTGAGTGAGCCACCCACTTTCTAGTACTAGACCACTTCAGTGAGTACCTGATAAACATCATTTGTGTACTTTGCGCTGGGAATATAGAAATGATAGCAATTACAGTTCAGTGAGCTTCCCATCTAGTTTCTCTTAGTTGATGGATAGCTACCAGAACCAAAGGAATAGGTTTCTGTTTGCTCAGCCTGCTGATTCTTGCCTTCCTGTGAGTATTTGTGTCTAATTGTGAGGTCAGAAACAAGCCAAATCATTTCCAAAGGCAAGAATTAGGAATGGAAATGACCTTCAGCAACACGACACAAAGGTGTTCCGTGAAATTATTGTCACCCTCTCTTCCGTCTTACTATCTTCACTTCCCAAGTCTATAAGAAACTTACTTGGATATGTTTAACCGGCTTGATGACTCTGCTTTCTATGTTTTGGGAAAATGCTGTTCTTTGGTTCATGACTGAAAAATAAGAACCTAGAAGAGGGATTGCAACATGGTTTAGCTGTTAAGAGCACAGGTTGCTCTTCCAGAGGATCTGGGTTGAATTCTCAGCATCCACACAGTGGTTCATAATTCCCCTTGTACATAGTATGCAGACATGTGCAGGCAAAACACTCATACAGATAAAATTACATCAATAGTCAAAAAAGAACTTGGCAATATTTGGATTTGGGGTTAGCATTTTTTTTTTTTTTATTTTTTGTGGCCTCAAAGTTGCCGGTCTGGAAGTTTCTATGTAAGTAAGGTTGGCATTGAACTTGTGATCTTGCCTTTCCCCCTAAATTACAGGATTACAGGAACTCTGTGTTTTGTCTTTTGGAAGGAAAATTAAGTGACAAATGCTTTTCTGTGTTTAGGGATATCAGCAAGTGTTCATCCCGTGACTGTACTGAACCAATCAATAGGTTGAAAGCACAGTTGAGAAACTTTAGAAAAATGTGTAGAAGAAACTTTTTATTTGGAGTTACCCTAAGAAGTAATAGGTTCCATTAGAGAAGTGAACTCCTAATCATTGGAAAGATGCAAACCGATATCTTACTACTTTTTGAAGATTTTACTGATTGGTTAGTTGGTTTGGGTTTTTTGAAACAGGCTCAAAATATAGCCCAGGCTGGTCTCACACTCCTACCAGTATCTCAAATGCAGTGCCAGGATTAGAAGCATCTGTTCCTATGTCCCACCTGAAAAATATTTTTGAGACACAATGTTACTAAGCTGTCCAGGCTAGCCTTTAACTTTTTATCCTATTCTCTCTGACTCCAAAGTAGATGATAGGACACTGAACAGGATTTTACAACTACATTCATCTCAGAGCTTTTCATGACTTTTAGATACCTGAGTAGGGTAACCCATATTTGATAACAGCCTGAGCTCATGGTGAGTCCAGACAGCAATATAAGTGTTGTATATTTGACAACAAATCTCATGTGTGTGTTAAAGCCGGCTCATAATGAGAGAAACTGAATAGGTAAAAAAAGTAACACTGTTACCTTCCCCTTTAGAACACCTTTTTGTTTGTTCGCTTTTCCAGGTGGTTTCTTTGTGTAGTTCTGGCTGGCCTTGAACTTAGAGATGCATCTGCCTCTCCCTTCCAAGTACTGGGAATAAGGGCGTGTATCACCACTCCCTCTGGCCAGAGGGCTCTATTTTTAAGGCAGAAAGTCTTCCAATATCTGCCTAGCCAGTCAGTTGTATTCTAAAAGGCACATGAGGATTTTTTATGGCATACTAAATTAAACAATTTCCATTGAAAACTAGAAAACATCAATGTAATATAAAACATTATCTAGTCATACAAAATTACTTTTTCTTTGTCTCTTGTTCAAGGGATTGTGTTTCTGTAACTGAAAATTGAGACTTACAATTATTCAATCGTTTTCTGGATTCCCTGTTTCCCTGGCAAATAAACTTTGGGAGCAGCCCTTCTTAAGGGATTTTTATTGCGGAGTACTTTCTGTATGTTCCCATTGTTCATCCCTTAAACTTAGCCAGTCAACAGCATTGGCTGAGGGCTGTGGAGGACTGAGAAATCTGGGAAATTGAAATGTTGCACGTCACACAGTGCTGGCTACTACTGCAAGAATTAGCACCACGTGAAATTACAAGTTTGTCCCACATAGGCTATGATAGCTCTATGATTGAAATGCATAATTTTACTCTTACGTCTTTAATGAAGGTTTGCAATGATGGAAAAACAGTAGGAAGCATTTTTTTCAAATGCAAATTACCTTGCAGGAAAGAAATAACAAAGGAAAGAATTGCCACCAAGGGGAAAAATTAAATCTCACAGCACTTCCTTGGGTATAGTTGAGACAAACAATTAGCATGTTAAGGATCATTACGTCCTGTAATAACATGTTGCTTCAAAAAATTCTGTTCTTTCCAGCTTTGGTCCTATCTGTTTGCTGGATGATGTTGATGTTACATGTCACGAGCCAACTGTGAAATATTTTTAGCATAATTACAAATCTTACAATAAAAGGTCTAAATTGTCTATAATTCTTACCTATAGGTTAACTGATTTAAACGATTTCCATATAAGACACACCCCTTACATGACATGGAAAGGCTGATTAATCATGAATTAAATCGCAGCTAATTTTCTTATTATTGTACTAAGAACAGAGAATTTAGTGGTAAATGACTAAGGGGAGGGCTTGGTCTTCATGGAGATTATGCTAGAAAGAACATTCTAGACGCGTGCATCTGAAAGGCTTATTGATTTCCTCAGCTCTTGTGTTTGGGCTGTGCTCCAGCTACCTACACTGTATAATAAAGCCCCGTCAACAGCCATTTTCTGCCTCACAATTCTATGATTTTGACAGGGGCTGCTCCACTGGGCAGAACTATTCAGGATGCCCTCCCTCCCACCTGCTCCTCTAATAGGTGGGGCCCAGTAGAGTCTTTTTTTTTTTTCCTTCAGAGTTCCTTACGTTTTGGAGTTTCTCCATCGCTTTTCCAGGCCCCTTTCCCTTCAACCAGGCAGTCAGATTCTTTCCATTATAGAAAGGTGGAAACTACAAGGCGTCTTAAGGTCTAGCTCCAGTAGCCTCTCTCGGCTCAGATTCAAGGGTAAGAAATCAGATCACATCTAGGTAGGAGAAGGGGCATTTGTATTTAAGGGTTGATGGAGTTGTTGGTGGCCGTCCTTATAGATAATCTACCATGTGCTTCTTCAGAAGTCAAGAGAAATAATATAACACTTTCCCCAAATCTGATCACGGCTTCCCAGTCTTAGCTATTCAGCTGTCAGCTTGTCTGTCATAGAAACAGAGAAACGTGACTAACTTCCAAACAGAAGGCTCCTTTTTAATCTCCGCTCTAGTCCTTTTCTATGACTACATTTAGAAAACAATTTGACTTCTACAATTATAGTGGCTTTGCCACAAATTTTCCAAAAGAAATAGTAGATTTACTGTTTTTAAGTCCTGTTTTAGGTGTTCATGAATACAAAATATCACTGCAACAGATATAGGACCCCAGATGTCTTACAGCTACAAAGGACTTTAGAAATCCCTCATTTCACTGAGTGGGACACCAAGACCCGTACAAGGTCACAGTGACAATGTTAGAATTTATACTGCTTTGTTTTCATTGGAAGTGCTTAGAGAATTTGGTTTATGCTTTTATGGGTATAATTGTTAGATACTTTTATTCTTACTGTTATTAGTAAACAGTTTATTATCTTGGCTTTTCACTAAAAGTTTAAAGAGTTATGTTCTCAGATTCATGCCTGTAATTTGCTCCAAATTGTCTATTTATGACATAGATCCCTGAGTTATGGTGCTATAGGAGTAATTGTTGGACATGAATTTACACATGGATTTGATAATAATGGTAAGTACTAGTTTATTTTACAAGCTGCTTCTTTTATAATAATGTTGATTGGGATGTGTTAATTGTTGTTATTATCTTTTCATAATGGCATCATCATAGACTGAAGATTATCCCAAGCAATGTGATTGCTGATTGAAAACTTTGCTCATGTTTTGCTGTGATAGCTTGCAATAAATAACTATTCCATTTGGTGATTAGGGTCAAATGAAAAAAGAAAGACTTTGTAGTTTCCATGAAATCACCTTTGCTTTTGGGTTGGGATTTCCAGGTCTCTGACAGTGGCTGCAGGAATCACACTGTGGCTTTCCTCCTTTGTCGTTTGTTTCCTTCTCGCCGTCCTATGTTGTTTTTCCTGATTGTACTTAATTAAGAAGTTAGCCTTGGGAACTCAGCTGCCTGATTGCTTTGTATAATTTCAAGTGCTTCTTTTCTATTTTTCTTTCTGTTGGCATATATTCAAAATTAATAATGTACACATATGCTCTGTATCCTGATGATATTTAAGCAAAAGGGAAAGGCAAGATAATAACAAACAACTAAAAATATCTCCTTTGAGAGTCATCATTTTTAAGTTTTTATGACATTTATTTCCTTGTGTGTGTTTGTGAGTGTAAGTGTATATAGATCAAGGGACAACTTGCAGGATTGCTTCTCTGGTTCCCATGTGTTTTGTTTTGGTTTGGTTTTGGTTTTTTGAGACAGGGTTTCTCTGTGTAAATGTTCTAGCTGTCCTGGAATTAGCCCTTGTAGACTAGACTTTTCTTGAACTCACAGAGATCCACCTGCCTCTGCCTCCTGCGTTCTGGGATTAAAGGCATGTGCCACCACTGCCTGGCTAAAAGAGAAGATTCTTAACTAAGAAACAAAGGCATACGGTACTCATTGGTCCCAAACCTTACTTCTAAGGTTTCTCCCATGGAATAGAATCTAATGATGGCAATTTCATCCTGTAAACAATACGTAGCACAGTGTATTGCACATATGAGTATATGCCCAGGAACTGATGACTGATGTGTTAGTGGATAGAGGACAGTGACGCCATTCTTGGGGGTAGTGTTAGTAGCAAGCAACCTTGCTGAAGAGCTTTGGGTTGGTCCAGTGGATGCTTTTGCCTAGGGTCCTTCCATGTAAGCCTTTTCTTACAAGTTCTCTCTTTGGAGCCTCTTGTGTAGGGGGTTTTCTGTGTAATTAAATTAAAACCATGCCTTTGATTCTAGCAATAACTTTGGAAATAGAAGAGTTATACCCAAATTGTTGATTGGAAGGCTGTCGATAACAAGAGGCCATGAAGCAAGAAAAACTAATTTTTCCCCTCCCCCAGTTACGTTCTAGAGATTTCTATTCCAGTTCCAAGTTCTCTTTTTAGAGCAACATTCCTCATCCAAGCAGGACAGATGGGTCTTCCATCCACACTAACGACTGTGAAATGAATCATCGCAGAGGGCTTATGTGTCTCTTTGCTCCTGGCAACTTAGTGGAAGCAGGTTGCTCTAGGGCTGAGTCAGGTTCTGTGGTCCTATGGTTTGGATGACTCATTGGGGCTATTCCTATGCATTATTTGGAATTTCACTGGTAGTGCTACTCCAGTTCCTTCTGCTTTTTGAATGAAGGAAACTCATTTTGCTTGCCAGAAAATGTTTCAGGTCAGAGGAGATGAAAACAAGGAATCCGAGATTGAATGAGACTGGTGCACGTGTTAAATTGATGGATCTCATTTTGAAAATGCCCTTCGTTCCTTTCAAGGAAAGAGCTCGTTCAATTCTGTGCCTCCCTTCCCTGGTTTCTACAATTAGTCCGTGACATTGGAGATGACATGGGAGCTGATCTCGGGGACAGCGTCCTGTGCTGTCAGGGCTGCTTTGGAAAGTCTGTTGAGGTGAAGGAAAGGCAAGAGGATGATTTAGCCTTCTAGAAAGTAACACAGATTTCTTGTAACTTTCCTTTTTGCTAGGCAGAAAATACGATAAAAATGGAAACCTTGATCCTTGGTGGTCTGTGGACTCAGAAGAAAAGTTTAAGGAAAAAACAAAGTGCATGATTAACCAGTATAGCAACTATTATTGGAAGAAAGCTGGCTTAAATGTGAGTACAGCTGTGGTTGTTGTTGGTGGTGGGGCACCTTGTGGGCCATTTTTCCTCATTTAGACATTAGCTCGCTTTAGACCATTGGTTCTCCAAGTATGCTTCTGGGATCCACAACATCTGTGTTCCCTGGGAACTTGTTAGAAATGCAAATCTTTGACTCCTGCCCAGACCTACTGAATCTCTAGGGCTGGAGTCTGGTACTGGGGAGTCTGTTATAAGCCCTCAGGTAGTTCTAGCAGATGGTTGCATTTGGAGAATCATAGGCCTACACATTAGTGACATCACAAATGTCCTAGCACAGATAAACAATATCATTCTTAAAATTCTCCTACATTGTTAGATTGAATTAACTGAGGTAATGTCTCATTATTTTGAGTCAAAGGGTCTGAGAATTAGATTAAGTTTTTAGTTATAGAAGTTTGAACAAAAGAAATATACTTTTGAAATGTTTATTTTGTGTCCTATGTATGTATATAGTTTTCTATGAAGACAAAATGCAATTGTATACATACTTTGAGAATGTGAGATTTTGTTTCTTTTATTTTTGCCTTTATCTTCATCACCTTTCCTTTTCTCTCTTGTCTTCTCTGCTTAAGGTCAGCATTAGTAGCCTTGATACACTTTCTCCTGCATTCAAGTGACCCTACACACACACAGCTTTAGTTAATTGCTTCCGGTGATGACCTAAGAATTCCTGGTGTGAATATACCATAACTTAGTCAGCTAACCTCTTACCCAGGGATATAATTTTCAGTTAAAAATGTCTATGCAATAAATACCTTATTGTGTATTATTTTTCCCTGTAGGACATATTTCTATTATCACCAGAATAAAATTGAGTATTTCTACAAATGATAGATTAAAGAATATATATCCATGGAGCCTTACTTTTCTTGTCAATTTATGAGGGCCTTTAAAGATAGCTGGGATGCTAAACTTCTGTTATTCACATTATATGTATCTCCCTGAAGTGTATTACTTATCCTTTAAGGTTTTATTTTCTGTAGTATCTTTTGACATACAAAATCAAAACATTTTCAAAATTTCAAGATACTGAATCTCTCTTAAAATTACCTTTTGTCTTTCTGTTCTGGCCTACAAAGATGTCTCCTCTACTCAGATTGTATAGGAAATAAGTCTTAGCTACCATTCTCTTGCTGTGGTAAGATACAACCAAGATACCTTACAAAATAAAGCATTTAATTTGGGCCTTAGAGTTTCAGAGTGTTAGAACCCATGACTACCATGGTGAGGAACATAGCAGCAGGTAAATAGGTGCTGGAGCAGTAATTGAGAGCATACATTGGTGTTGAGACAACAACTACAAGTCAGGAGAGAGAGAAAGAGGGAGGGAGGGAGGAAGGAGGAAGAGAGAGAGAGAGAGAGAGAGAGAGAGAGAGAGAGAGAGAGAGAGAGGCTATTCAAGCTAACTGGATGGGCTTTTGAAACCTCATAGCCCATCCCCCAGTGATATATCTCCTACAACAAGGTCACACTTCCCAATCTTTCCTGAACAGATCCATCAACTGGGAATAAGTATTCAAATATATGAGCACATTCAAATCATCATAGGAGCCTCTCATTTTTTTCCTGGGAAAGTTTTTTTTTTAATTTTCCTGATATTTTACATTTAAATGTTCATGAATGTGAAATTTATTTTTCTGTGGAGTTCAATAGGAGAGTTCACTTACTGTTAGAGTCTAGGTTCGAGTTTAGAATGGTATGACTCCAGAATCATTTCACATGTGTCCGTAGCATACTCTTGTTCTTTTATTTTCAGTTTATTTATTTATATGAATATATTCAAATACATTTATTTAGGTTGGTTCTTCAGCATCTATTTTGTTTGACCAAAGTGTAATGTAATTTTGAAAACATGTATCTTTGCCCCTAGGACAATCATTATAGAGCATATCTGTCTCAGTTTAAATTCATCCAACAATCAGAAAACAGCTTCAGTCTCATTCCCATGGAAGGGTTATGCGTATAGAGGGGCTGTGTGTGTGAGTGAGTGAGTGAGTGAGTGAGTGAGTGAGTGAGTGAGTGTGTGTTTATGTGTAGAAGGAGCAGTGAACCGCTTCCCGCAGCCTGGCTCCCAGCCGCCTGGCTAGCTAGCTTATATCCCGAAATAATTACACAGAAACTGTATTCATTTAAACACTGCCTGGCCCATTATTTCCAGCCTCTTATTGGCCAATTCTCACATCCTGATTAACCCATTTCTAATAATCTGTGTAGCATGACAAGGTGGTGGCTTACCGGGAAAGATTCAGCATGTCTGACCTGGCAGCTGGCTGCATGACTTCTGACTCATTGCCTTCTTCCCAGCATTCTGTTCTGTCTACTCTGCCTATCTAAGCTGCTGTCCTATCAGGCCAAGCAGTTTCTTTATTAACCAATGAGAGTAACACATAGACAGATGACCCTCCCACATCATTTATGTGTATGTGTTTCTTTTATGGACAGAAGTGGTCAGGCTTTATTCTCCAGGTCTTATTTGTAAGAGTCAGTTCCTCAGTGCCCAAATCGTTCTTAGCAGTGATTAGGGAAGAACTTAGATGGGCACCACAGATGCAGAATGTCAGTAGCTAGTGTGTCTGGAGACGTCAAACCTGGTGTCATATGCTCCACTGTGATGATTCAGAGTGTAAGGAGTTAAGAGGAACAGGGCTAGGCCAGAAGCTATAATTTAAATGTAATCTTTAGATAGAGAGAGAAAAGGAGATAGATTTAAGCATGAGAATATATAAATATAATAAGAAAAAATTGGGGATTTGAGAAGGCATGTGCCTCACACCAAAAGCTCCAGAGGAAGAGGTCTGCTTGGGTTTGAATACCTGATGAATGTGAGCATTTCTTTTTGATCATTCTGTCTTAGAGCAACTTCTTTATAAGCATAACCCAAGAAGGGGTTTCTTAGGTGAGTGAGTCATTGAGAAAGTAGTTTTATGAGAAACCTGCCATTGGCTCTGAGGGAAGCTGAGCCTTACTCTTGATTCTAAACAGTGTTCTGGAGAATGAATGTCATCCCAGAAATTATTCAGTGCAGGGGCAAGTGGTTGGGATCCCCACTAGCACATCAGTCATTGGAAGATGGGCTGTAGTACTCCCATAAGCTAAGGTTAGCAGTCACAGGGATGGCTGCAGAGTCTTGGTAGAGAAGGGGAACCACTGGATATTCCTGAAATCATATTTATACAAGTAACTTTCTATGAACTGAGCAGGTTATAATAGCAATTAGAGAAACAGAGGCTATGGTTTTGAGAAAGAGCAAAGTGGGGAGGGTATGGGAAGGGCTGGAAGGAGGAAAGGCTTATGACGTATTATATTTTAGTTTATACACACACACACACACACACACACACACACACACATATATATATATATATATATCATAAACTGCTTCGAAAATCAGATGCTTGTTTGTTAAACAAAGGTGTTGACAATAGTCCTTAGCTCATTAGAATGTAGAAAATGAATGAAGGCAGAGTCAGAATGGGTACTTTGGGAAACTAAAGCAAGGGATGGTGGGGGTTCTGGGTGATAACACTGACTCTTGTTTTCTTAAGATGTATTTTTATTTTTATTTGTTAACAATTGATACATCAATAGTTGGTCTAACTTAAATGTAAGTCTGTAGGATCCATGGCTTGGGAGTTGTATGCTAGTTTCCTGTTGCTGATGGAGCAAATTACTTAGTTGCTTAATACAGTACAATTTTATTCTCATAATATTCTCTATGTCAAAAGTGTGGCATAAGTCTCAGTGACCTAAAAGATAGGTATAGGCATGGATGTCTTCATTTGTAGAGGGTACTAGGGAAGAGTCTGTCTCCTGCATTTTTGAAATTTTTGAGGCTATATACTTTTCTTGGCTCACGACCCCTTCCTCCTTCAAAGCCAACAATGGCTGGTGTACCACTTTGGCATTCTCTTGTCTTCCTTTTCCTTTTGTAATTACATTGAGCTTATCTGGACAAACAAGGATAAGTCAATAAGGCAGACTCTCTCTCTCTCTCTCTCTCTCTCTCTCTCTCTCTTTCAATATCCTTGACTTAATCACATCTTAAAAGTCACTTTTTGTCATTGTAGGGTAACTCATTCCTGAAGGCCTGGGGATTTTGATGTAGATATCTTTAAGAAGCCACTATTGTGCCTACTATTATTCTGCCTACTATATGGGGGTTAGCAAAGCCTTAAGCTAGATAGTAAATACTAAACTGTCCTTGTAGCAAGCAAGCAAGAAAACACAGACTGTGTATGTTAGTGGGATTAGCTGTGATCTAGTAAAAGATGATTTATAGACATTGATATTTGAATTATATATAATTTTTAAATGTGTACAAGATATTGTTCTTTTGATTTTCTTTCAGTCATTGACAAGTGTAAAATCCAGACTAGATAAAAGCAAATGGAAGGTTGACTTTGGCTTGTGGGATGTATAAACGTTGACTTTCTATTCTAGCTCATTTATGGTTTTAAGACACAGTTGAGAAGAATGTCGCCCCATGCTTGACTGGGTGTTACACATATTTCAAACCTTGACCTTGTAGTCTGCACCACTTCTACTTGAGTTTTGTTCCCCAAGAGAACAACTTTCATTTTAATGTTTTGTAGAAATAGCTGAAGGTAAAATGGTAAGAGTTGGTGCAGAAATCTTGTTCCTGTGTGAATAGCAAATTTTTAGAGACATGGGGACAATGAGAAAGACTCAAAATATGTGAGTTAATCAGAGAAGTCATCTGAATATTGAAATTTCTATTTTTTCCTATTAAACCAGAGTCACTGAGAATATTGTTAGCATTTTGGGCTGGAGGGATAGCTCAATCGTTAAAAGCTAGGCTCACAATCAAAAACATTTTATTGGAGCTGGCTCAAGTGGCAAGAATAAAGAGGTGGTTGATGAAGTAATGCAGAGAGTAATAAGATAAAAACGTCTACGTTCAGAAGCCCCCTGCTGGGGTTAGTTTGCCATGTCACAACATATCATGTCTACTTCTGATTTACTGAATGTAATTTTCTCTTTAAAATATGACATATTTGGATCCTATAATATTTACATACCTTTTCGCTGAATGCTAGTTGAATGTGGAACACTTTCTTTTTTCCTTTCTTTCAGGTGAAGGGGAAGAGGACCTTGGGAGAAAATATTGCTGATAACGGAGGTCTGCGAGAGGCCTTTAGGGTACATACCACTGCATTTACTGAGCTTTAAAAACCGCATGTGGAAGCATGCATAGGTGCACTTCAGTGCATAGTGCCTACGTGGTGTTGAGGAGTACGACATTTTGGAGTCTCGAAAACACATTTGCATTTCTACATGAACCCTGTTATACTCGATAAATAGATAAATAGAACTGCATTTTTTTCTTTTAGAGTATTGAGTCATTCTAAATAATAATGGTTGTTAAAAATTGTAAATTTAAGATGTGGTTTACTGATAGTATACTCAGAATCATATTAAAGAATGCCACAGGACTCTCCTTGGGGCTAAGTTCATGTGAATTTTCTTGAAGTAAATCTTTCTCCATATCCTTCCTTATTTTATCATAAAGCCTCAAACTTCTAAGTTATGGCTGAAGGCTATTCATTCTCATACATCGGGCCAGTGAGAGTCCATAAGAGTGTTTGCATCATATCCCAGTGTGCAGTTAAGAAATAAACATAACGATAACATGGAAAGACTTGCATAAAACTGAATATATTTACTTTACAGACCAGGTTATAATTCTAAAGTATTATCTTTTCTATATTTTACTGAAGATAAAATTTCTTTTATTAAATAATGGTGAAAAAAGGTATGTTTTCTTGTCGAGAACATTAAAAATTTGACTTCACTCCAATTTATTGCTAAAGCAGTCGTGCATGGGGGTAAATTTGTTTGTCCCTCCTTGGAATGAGAAGGGCACCTTTTATTTTTATTATTTTTTTTTTTTTTAGTAAATTTTATTAAATTATAAAAGTTTCCATTTCCACCCCCCCTCCCAACACCCTCCCACTCCCCCTACTCCCCCTCCTCCTCCCTCTTCGTCCCACAGGGCAGTCAGGGTTTCCTGGAAGGGCACCTTTTAAATAGCAACTTAATATCTGACCACTAAGGCCCAGTTACTTTGTTATGTACAGGGTATAAGGCACCCTGTTGTTGACTTGCTTTTGATTTTCGATCAGAGTAGCACTCTGTAGTCCAGGCTGACCCCAACCTCATGGCAATGTCCCCGCCACAGTCTCCCAAATGCTGGGTGACAGATGTGTACCACCATGTTTGGTTAGCACAGGTGAAACGGCACTGGGTTGCATTTCCAGGTTTGTTTTCTTAAAGGGAAACCCAAAGGCGAATTTTCTACATGGCAAGGACGTTTATTTAATACTTTTGTGCTGAGTGGTGAAGAGGGAAGAGCTGTCATTGAGGAGACTCACCGGCTCTGCTTCCATCACCAGGCTTACAGGAAATGGGTAAATGACAGACGACAGGGAGTTGAAGAGCCTCTCCTACCAGGCATCACATTCACCAACAACCAGCTATTCTTCTTGAGTTATGCTCATGTGAGTAAACTGAGGGAAGGGCATAAACGATGAACTGGATGCCATTAACTTATGTCCTCACTCAAAGGTTTGGCAGAAAAGTTCACTGTGATAAGTGACAAAAGCCATTTAATCTTGTGCCATACTGGGTCAGCTATAAAAATAGTACCAAAAAAAGGACACCCTAGTTAGAATGGGCAAACAAGGCCAAATTAAGACTTATTGTTTGCTTTTATTTATAAATCATGTTTTGATTGGGAAAAGGCTACACTCTGTCACTTACATGTGGTCCATGGTTACTTTGTGTTACAGTGGCAGAGTTGAATTGTTGAAAAAGGGACTTTATGGTTTTTAAAAGTTCAAGTACTTATCATCAGTCTCTT
Organism: Myodes glareolus; assembly: GCF_982192425.1. Classification (NCBI taxonomy): domain Eukaryota; kingdom Metazoa; phylum Chordata; class Mammalia; order Rodentia; family Cricetidae; genus Myodes; species Myodes glareolus. The sequence goes on from NC_142053.1 coordinate 120,093,152, forward strand.
TTCAGAAGAATTTCTGATCTAGCTCTGATCTAGATGACAAGATACAAGGGTCCATCTGTTCATACTACTTACATTCTAGTCTATAGTAACTCTTGTAAATGAAATAAAGTAATGGAGAAAGATGCTGTGATTAAAATGTCTGTGATGTTTTCAAATACAACTTTTTTTGTCAAATTGAAGCAATTTGGGGGTAAAAGAGTAATCCTATTTTTTTAAATCACCATTGAGAAATTTCTCTTTAAGTCCCTTCTTACAGAATGAAGAGATTTTTCACTCTTTTGTACAATGGAGTAAATCTATTTATATGGACTATGTTATTTTCTATCCTTGAAAAGTACTCAAGAACAGTGACAATGCAGCAGCTTTTCTGCCCTCTCTATCCCTGTAGTAGCTATGACCTTCTAATTTGTTTCTCATGCTTTTTTTTTAAAATGCATTTTTATACTTCTGGTTCTTTCAATGTCCATTTCTATTTATTTAGTAGCTGTTAATAGCCTTTAAAAAACTAATTTCTATTTTTTCTTTTCCTATATCCTTCTGTCAGATAAATCCTTCAAAACTATTGTTTTATTTTTCTGTCCAAGAGCAATGTTTAAACCTAGTTGTAACACTTAGGTCGGCTGATCAGTACTTCAGAAATCTGCCATGAACCTTTCTCTCCCCTGGTTACTCACTGATGCTCAACCAAGCTGAATGTTTTCCTCATCCCTTGATCATTTTTAAATTTCCATGTCCACTGAAATGTTTTCCTATATATTCATATATCCTAAAGGTGCTCATCCTTCAAGGTTATAGCATGTTTCGAGATACATTTCAAACCAGTATTAAGTAGATTATACCCCAGAAAGTAACAACACAGTAAAAGCATATTTCTTCTTCTTGCTCCATGTCCAGCCTGTGTCATCAGTGAGGTTCTGCCCATAGTTTTCTTGATGTGTACTTTCATGAACACTAACCAGTGTAAAAGAAATATGAGGAACTCTGGGCTGGCCTTTTTTATTTGGTGTGAGTGCATTTTAGTGTTGGTGTGTATGTGTGTGTGTGTGTGCTTGTGGTGTGTGTACTTATGAGTGTGTATGTATGCATGTGTGTATGGAGGCCAGAAGTTGATGTTGAATGTCTTTCCTTGGTTGTTTTTCACATTTATTTTTTGCTACATGTTTTTTTTTTTGTTGTTTTTTTTACTAAACCTCCAATTCATCAATTTGGCTATGCTGTTTGGCCAATGAACTCCACCTTTCTCTGTCACCTCTCCCTTTCCATTATCCAAGCTCTGGGGTTACAGGCACATGCCATCATGGCCAGCATTTTTACATAGGTTTTAGGGCTCTGAACACAGGTCTTTATGCTTGTACTAGACACATTACAGACAGAGTCATTACTCCGCCCCAATTGACTTCTAATGTTGCAAATTAAATTGGTCCTAAGAATATCAAAATTAATTACAAGTTTTCTTAAACTTTTCATCAGGAAATGGAATATATAATTTCTAATATTTAATGATTAGAACAAAGCAGATAGTCATCTCTAACTTCAAAGGATGTAGAGACATGTATTCTTATCTCAAGTCCAGACCAGGATGAGGCAAGGGAGACATCCAGGGACATCTATAATCAATATACCTCCTGATTATGCTAAACCATGGTGTGGTTCACTTAGTTTATTCATTAAAATGTATATGATTAAATTTGATAAGAGTTATTTAAAATATAAAATTAATAGGTTGAATACATTGTTCAATTCCTGGACACATGTGATTTTCTTGCTTTAAATCATTTGCCTGGAAACCTTCCTAATTTACTCAAATTGTGGAATTCACATTGATAAATCCTTCTGTTCCGGGGATTTGAATAATAGATGTTACTGTTGCTTAAAGTTTTATCTGATGCACTAAAAATGCTTGCTATCAATTAATTCCAAAATTATTCTTGAGTTGAAGTTGGATGAGTTACGAAAGTAAGAAATGTATGATTGGAGTAGAAGTATATTTACAGGGGTGTCTTTATCTTTTAGGTGAGGTGCAATTCCTACAGACCAGAAGCTGCCAGAGAACAAGTACAAATTGGTGCTCACAGTCCTCCACAATTTCGGTAAATTCACAAATGGGGGACAGCAGGTTTTAATGGTCTCTCCCCATTCTGTGCTTCCCGACCATACCAGTGTACTGCCAGATGGGAGCTATGAACAAAAGTCCACACAATAAAATAAATATATAATCTCCATTGTGTAGATAATGGAATCTAGCCAAACAGAAACTAAGCATCTCTTGTTTCATTAGTAGTAAGCTGGACTTCTCAGTGTCTTTTCAACTAAATTTCGGCTTAGTGTTACATCAAGTGAAGTTTCTATTTTTTTTATTGATTTTTATTGAGCTCTACATTTTTCTCTGCTCCCCTCCCTGCCTCTCCCCTCCAAGTGAAGTTTCATAATGGGGTTTCATCATTGTGATGCCTTAGAAATAATTGCAGTCCAAATCAGTTTTAATATCAAGATTCAGATATAGAATTAGAATTGCATGGGGCCAGAGGGATGATTTGGTGGCTAAGAGCATTGCTGTTCTTGTAGATGATTCAGGTTCAATTTCCAGCATCTATATGATGGCTCATAACAACCTGGAACCCAAATACCAGGAGATCTGAGTTCTTCTTCCAGTCTCCAAGGCCCCTAAACATGCACATTGTACACATACACACAATCAAATATTCATATATATGTTTACATAATTTGATTTTGGAAGTTGATAATCCATAGGTGCCATTAGTACATCAGATCACTGCTCAATAACAGGAGTATTGAATTGATCCAACCATCTATTTTAGCAGGGAGGTTTGGGCAGAAAATAAATTCAGAATGGATTGTATTATCTTAGAAGAGGATATGATCTGGTGAACTAGTCTGCTTACAATTCTAGAATTCTGGTTTACTCTGGTCTGTTTTCTCTTTAAAAGTATTCTCTGTGATAGCTCTTGTTTTTCCCCTTACTCTGTAAATTATCAAACATAAACAAATATGCCCCCATTCTCAAGACAAAGGAAGATATATGTGGTAATCTTAAGCAATTATAATTCATATCTAAAGCCAGAGACATTGCATATTGTTTTTCCTCTTGTATTACCCTTTGAAGCAATTGCTTATATACAAAAGAAAAAGATTAACAACTGTAATTTCAGAATGTATAAAATATTAAGTAAAAACAAAATTAAGGTTGATATTACTCATCCTTGACTAGGTTCTATGGCTTGAGAGAAATTTCCTACAGTAGAGGGTAGTTAATTATATAAAGAAATCCAAGAAACCATGCTAATTTATAGTTACTCTGCTTAGAATATATTATACCTGAATATCTTTATGTTTAATATTTAAATGAACCATTAGCATATCATAAGAAAGTCATCTAGGATTTCCTCTATATTTTAAAATCTTATTCCTAAAACCTTGCTTTAGAAATGCTTCAAAATCGACTATAAATTACCCACTAGCATAAAAATCTAATCACTGTGTTGGAACTTCTCCCCCACTGGGCTGAACTGTCATGCAGGCTGACAGTTTCTAATGGACTAAAATGTGCTCCCACTGAAAAATGCAGCAGATGAAACCACACAGTAGATTAATTGCTCAACAGATAAGTTTTAGAAACAAATTTTATTTTACTAGCTAGTTGACTGAAATGTTAGAGTTTTGCTAATAATTTCCAGAGTGTACTTCCTGATTATCAGCTCTATTCTATCTTTCACACCTGCCTAAGGTGACTCATACCCTGATTTATGAATCCCTACCCATACACCCCAACTAAGCCCAAGATGTTATGGAGATTTGCTGGATATAGGCCATTGCATTCATTCAGATGCCCTGAGGTAATAATGCCATTATGGAAGAAATAAAATGCTGAGTTAAATTTTAGTAAACCCTTTAAATATTCAGTTGAGTAAGAAATTGATGAGGGGGAGGTTTTGACCTGACTTGTTACTGATATCTGCAGTCAGTGTAGATTTTGAATGCAGAGAAAAAAATCACACAATGGAAATACCATTTCCAAAAGACAGTTACAATCAAAGGGCTGAGGAGGAATCTGCGGTCTTCCTTGCAGTCAGGAACTTGCAAATGTACCAGATTCTGGAGCTAAAACCCAGGTCAGAATGATTCTTCTGTAACAGCTAGATCCTATCTATTAGTTGATTCTTAGCCAAATTCTAGGTAGTGTGAATCTCCAAATTAGTAAGAATTTAGGGAAAGTGTTTTGGTACATTAAATGCATTGTTAAAAACTAATTAGAAATGCAGCAAGAGGGATGGCTTTCCTAATATTTTACTGAGAGGGAAAGTGCTAAAGATAAGGCTGTATGCAGGGGACATTTCATTCATATCGAGTTCAAGCACAGGTAGTACTGTAGTTTTGGGGAGGTCTTGGCAAGAGAGACAAAGGAACTAGAGTGCTTGAGATACCTTTCCTTGATCCCCAAATGGCAGTGACAGACACATCTGGAAAAAAAAATAGTGGTTTCTATGTTTATGATGTGTGCCCTTTGTACCAGCTATTGAAGTTTTAGAAACTAATCTCATTTTACTAATCAGTTGCCTGAAATGTTTTTTTGCTAATAATTTACAGAGTATACTTAATATCAGTTACATTCTATCCTTAACGCTTGTCAAAAGTAATTGTTTTCAAAAGCTAGAAAACAAAGTCTTGGAAATGATATAGTTGTGTAGGAATTTTAAGACTTGGAAGAGTACTAGGAGTTCTGGCCAGGCTTTGAGGAAACGTTGGTTTTCATTCTTGATGATATTAATTTCTTTTCTTAATTCTCTGAGCTTTAGCTGTCTTCCTTGTAAATGGATTAAATGCATGCAAAGATCCTTTTGTAGCAATGGACTGGCTGTTTTATCCTGAACCCGTGGGTGTGTATGAATTGAATAACAATGTACTTTTGTCATCTCTTATTTTCAGGGTCAATGGTGCTGTTAGCAACTTTGAAGAATTTCAGAAAGCTTTTAACTGTCCTCCGAATTCCACCATGAACAGAGGCATGAATTCCTGTCGACTCTGGTAGCTGGAGTGCTGGTTCCTACCATCCTGCCAGAGCTGAGGAATGCCAGTAGAGGTGGCAATGACAGACTCAGCACCTACTGTCTTCTGCCTTTATTTCTTTGAGAACTTTTATTTTTAATGCATTTTCATTATTTGGGTAGTTGACTTGCTTGGATCTAAACAGTATCTGTTCAAAGTCCTTGGGCTTATAAAATAATTCAAGAACTGAACCAAATATATTTCATGAGAAGGCCAAACCAATGAAAACAAATGTCAAACTATTTGGTTAAACTGGCATCCCTATTATCTGTTTTGGTTAGCCACAGTTCAGTGGCACATAGAATTCCAATCCCCAGCTTTGCAGGCGACCTGAGTTGAGTATATCCATTGAAAGGACCAGTCTCTGGAAACTGTCACCCTCATTATGTATCTCCTAATTCTGAACCAAGCAGACATTGAGAAAAGAATTTTCTGTTTCCATGTCAGGAACATATGGCTTTCATTTCCCTTTAGCACACCTATAAAAACACCATACTGAGGAGGGAGTAAAGGCTCTTTCATCTCAACCCACTTAATGGTACATCTCTGGAAAAGAAAATCCCTTTCAAAAACTTCTGGAATTAAGGCACTTTAGTCTATATGCATCCAATTTAAAAAAAATCCTGCCTAGATCTAAGGGGCACAAATTTACTCTTTAAGTGTTATGAAGGGTTTATCTTTAAAAAAGCAGTGCTGTATTTTGATCCGTAGTGCATTATTTTTTAAATTAACATCTTTAGTGTTGGTTAACTTAGTGTTAGTGTGTATGTATGTAGGATGAAATTGTTATCACATTTAAGAAAGTGTGTAGGATAAAACTGTAATGGCATTCAAGTGGCTACTTGGTATTTTTTGTTTAGTTTTAGCTTTATTTAGGATAGGCATTTCCCTACCCCCGTCACATCAGTCATTGTACATGGGGTGCTAGGTTAAGTGGGCCAATAGAAAACTTTCAAAAGCAAAATGACAAATTCAGATGAACCACAGGAGGTCATTTTGTATCCTTGTGACTTGTTATCCTTTTGCAAAAAAAAAAAAAAAAAAAAAAAGTAAATGTGAGCCACGTCCTTTTGTAACCATGGGAACTTCCGAAGGGAGGAAAATGGAAGGGCACCATCATGAGGAAAACAATTACACCGCATTAGTCTGAGGAGAGTGATTTTCCCCTTGACTTCCTCCTCTCTGAGTGGCTACACTTCTGAAGGGCAGCAGCCTTTTCCTTCCCTTAACCATGGTTTAATGTGACCTTGGTTTGTATTTCTAAAAGCAAATAGTATTATTTCAGGTGTTAGGAATATATGTTTTTTTTTCTCTGGTGTAAGCATTCTGATTTGATAATCTTCATTTTATTCCTGTACTTGGACACTTAAGAATAGCTCGTTTGTCATGCTTACATAAATAGTGCAATCCTTGTAGATTTCCTTTTTAAAAATTCCAAAGAAACATTCCTGCGGGTCAGAGAGGGTGTTTGATAAGACTATAGAATTGTAACTTTTGAAATGGTACTGGCGTTTGTGATTAGTTGGGGCTCTCCAACTTTCTGGATGGCAGGACTAGTGACTAATTTGGTACAACTTAGCTTATCAAGAGAAACAGAATCACTCCTAGTAGCCACACACATTTTCAAAAAGAACTAGCTTTCCAAATGGTTCTGTTTGACCCTCCAAATTACAGTATTGTTCTCCTGTGAGACTGATTTTGTAAAGAAATAGACACCAATTAAGTGGTAGAGAGAAGGTCAGACATACCTGGAGGGATGGAAGAAAAGCAGGGTAGCTAACCTAAGGAAAATAAGACAGAGTTTTGGTAATCCTTGCTAAACATGGCCACCGGAGGAGAGCCACAAAATCTTCAAAACTAATTATGGTAAATCAAATGGAAATTAAATATTGGCTCTCTGGCTAGGGCTGCAGCAACACACTGCTCTGACTCACAAAGCAGCTGTTCTGCATGTGGACTATTAACCGGGCATTTACAAGGTTTTATTTTTTATGTGTGGGAGATTTTCTTGTGTGAGTCAAGGATTTTGTGTATTTAAAGCTGCTAAAGCTGCCTTGTTTGGCCTTGCTGCCATTGTCTATAGTTTGGTGAGCGCTTCACCACGTGTCCAGCATAGGCCTCCTATTTCCACCCCCCTTTATGAGATGGATTCGGACATGGCTGATGCAAGCTCAGAATTCATAAATTATCCACATGCTTATTTAGTGCCTTACCTCAATGAAGCTTACAGCGCAGCCCATAAATTTTCTCTTATTTAGCCCTGGAGCATTGCTAAGAAGAAACTAAGAACCATGGCTTGCCAGATGGATGGTGCTCATGCCAGAGAAATGGGAAGGCTTAAAATTGCTTGTCAAATATTTCAGAGCCTGGAAAGATAGTCTTTGTGTTTTGGGTTTCTGACCTTTGGATTAACTTGCATCTCTTAGATTATCATCTTTATTAATATGTTTATTCAGCCTGTATTTCTAAAATTACTTAGTATTTGGTAGTCACCATCTGTGATATTTTGAACATAATGTCTCAGTTGCATCTTAAATTCTGAAAGAATATATGGTTGTTTCATAGAATAACATCCTCGTCAGCAGTGGCACTACCCTACTGTTCTGAAGAAAGTTGTTCTTGGATTGCGCATTTAAAGAACAAATCTATGTGGTCACCAGCAAACAAGTGGATGTGATTTTTTTCCCCGTGTGAAACAATGAGAATCATCATTGTAAGGACAATAAAACATTGGTTAAAGGGTTTCTGTTGCTCTCCTTTTTGCGAACAATTGCAATCTATTATATATGTGGATATTCAGGTCTGATTTAAAAGATACTTGCCAGAAAACTATGTCAACCACTACAACAATCTAAATTTCTTGCTTTGGGAGTGTAGGACTTGAATGCAGTGACTTTCTCTGTAGACAATGAGAGATGGTCATTACATACCTTCTAGAATATAAGTCAACAGGTGTAGTTTATTTCCTTTGCAATAATATTCCTGCTGAGGGAAAGAGAGACCTCCGAGGTGGGGCTGGTCTCACAAAAGTAACAATGCACAAGACCATCGCTAGCAGAGCAAAGAATCTCTATGTGCTGTCACTGTGCTTTAATAATAAAGGCAATTTGTAGCCATTCATCCAGCACATGGTAACTGAGCATCCATTCTACTGAAATCCCCAAGCCAGCTATATTGAGGTGGATAATATGCAGTCTCTGGCTTCAATGGGCTGTCTGGTTTAACAGGGATATGGAGATTGTTAACTGTAGTGTTGAATAGCATCTGATGGTGTGTAAGTACCTTGGGGTATGGTTTGGGACACAGGTAAAAAAAAATTTCAGCCAGCTCTCCTATGGTGTACATTATCAGTCCACTCTCTGTCAAGATCCTAGCAAATTCCTTTGACAAGAGGCCCTAACTCACCTTCTGTGTACTTTGGTTCCTAATTGGCTATAGTTCTCTAGATACATACCTTCCTGCACGTGGGGCTTATTTGGCCAGCCCACTTTCAGTGAACTGTCATTTCCTGGTGCCCTGAGACAATAAAGTGGAACAGGAATCTGAAAGATTGGCCACTTCTCCTGAATTTAAGCAAATCTATAGGTATACTATACAATTCACACTAACTTCTCAGTGGAGCCTGCTGGGATTTGGCTGATAATGCAAATAGCGGTTCCCGTTAATTATCTTAAATAAATTCTTAGCAGTTGAGGTCCTGAGTCAATCTACTGTGTCATGACATCATGCATGGGATACAGAAGAGAGAGGCTCTAGAGTTAGTGGATAACAAGTGTCTAGTTGTAGCCTGGTGGCCTTCTGTTGGGGAGTTCACTTAAGGTTCTGAGTTTCTAGTTTATGGACTGATCCGAGAGAGAGAGAGAGAGAGAGAGAGAGAGAGAGAGAAGGAGAGGGTTTGTGTAAGTATGTATGTATGCAAGTAAACTCATGGTTTGAAGGAAAGATGACTATAAATGAGGGAGTTTATTGCAGAATGATTTCTAGGTTATTGTTTAGGAGAGACATTGCGGGTGCAAACAGAGGAAAGAGACACAGAATCTCCCTTACTGTGGTTTATGTAACTTAGATTTCAAAAGACTCAAGAGGTACTGAATTTGTTTAGATTTTCAGGTACATATCTAAGTAGCCCTTATCAAAATTTGAAGGAGGCTGATGTGTTTAGTAAGGTATAGGATATTTCTGCATGCCTTTCCGATTTACCTGATTTCTCTAGTGATTAAGGCCACATTAGTTATAGAAACAGACAGTCTTAAAGGCTTAGCTCAACTTAAGTTTATTTTGTTTTCATTACATGCATAATGGAGATTAATGATCATTGAACTTCCTTCCCCCAGTTGATTTGGCAACCCAGGTTCCTTCAATACAGCGATTGTACAATGTTCAAGACACAATTTGATACATGCTCATAAGCAAGAGGCTGATGGGAAGGAAATGGCCATGGAAAATGGAAGATTTGTTCTGGTCCCGGGGCGTGGTTTACATTACTTCTGTTTCTATTCCATTGGCTAAAACTCAGTTATGTGGCTGAAGCCAATGTTTAGGGCGGATGCATCACATAGTGCGTCGGGCCGTGTGCCCAGTATGAAGAGCCAGGGGGTTGCTTGGGTTCTTTGCTGTTCTCAGGTGCCTTCGGAAGTGAAATTTAGGACAGTAACTTTGCACTCTTCTGAATTTAGAAGATTGCTTTTGAACACAGCACAATGAAAATTGAAAATGCTATTGGTAGCCTGCAGTTTCTTCTGTAGGAGTCTTTTTAATTAACAGCTTAATTGGATAATTTAATCCCCTTTAGAATTGGAGATATGAAAAGGAAAATGAGATACTCCCTGTGATCTGATAATGCCCTGCCTTACTAACATACCAAAGTGAGCTGAGAGCTGAGCACCACAAAAGCATTCCAGTAACTTCTGATCCAAGAGAGAAAGCCTGATCTTTAATTGTAATCATTTCTAAATGCTTTAGATACATGTTTAATTTGAACGTGTACTTTGTTTTGTTAATTGGATCAATTAAGAAGGTAACTGAATATAAGAATCTGGCTAAGCCACAGATTTACAGCTATGTTCTAAGCTTTTAGACTATATTCTATTTAGAAAGGAAAATATCTACTAGGATGTAAAATATTGCTGAAGAATACAGTATTTTCTAGTATCTTAAGAAAACTTATATAAAAATAATTTTCATTTATCTATTATGAGATGAAAATTCTACTCAAACCATTTTTATTTTATGATTCGCCTCCTGAATGTGTCTTAGAAAGGAAGGTGATTGTTCATGTATAGACCACAAATGTTGTTTTCTAATCAATTCTGAATTGAGATTCTGTTTTCACAGAGATAGAACCAAATAGGTAAAAAGCCCCAATTTGGTGGCCAGAGATGTATGTCACTTGGTAGAATGCTTGCTAGAATACATGAAGTTCAATCCCTAGCATTGCATGAATTGGGTGTGGTAGTGAATGCCTATAATCCAAGTGTTCAGGAGGTGGAGACAGGGATCAGAAATTCAACTTTATCATTGGCTACATAGTGAGTTTAAGGACCATTTAGGCAGTGGCTCTAAACCTGTGGGTTGTGACCCTTTTGGAGAGGGCCGAATGACCCTTTCATAGGGGTTGCCTAAGACCATCAGAAAATACAGATATTTATATTATGATTCAGAACCATAGAAAATTACAGTTATGAAGTAGCAAAGAAAATAAGTTTATGGTTAGGGGTCACTACAACATGAGGAACTGTATTAAAGAGTCACAGCATTAGGAAGGTTGAGAACCACTGGCTTAGGCTATGTGAAACACTGAGAAAAACTTCATAATTAAAGTTATCTAAAATATTGCATACCATGTGCACTGCAATTTGACTAATGTGTCAGCAATGTCCCAAGAAAAAGAAAAACATAACTTATCACTTAGAAACCGTATTGTGTTAATGTCCAAACTGTTTTGGAGGCAAATGGAATCAGGAGATAGATAAGAGACAGCTATGAAATCCCCATGGCATCTGATGTATAGCAAAACTATCCCAGAGCGTACTTATCCCCAAATTGAACACATTTTCAGTAGGCATTTGTTAATGATTTTTGCCTAGTAATCATAATGAAGATCGCATCTGTTTGTCGACTCATTATGTCCAAGGTACTACGCTAGTTCCTGCATTATAGCCAATCTTCACGCCAATCATGTAGATAGTTAATATTCTCACTGCACAGGTGAAGGATACCTCTGAGACTTGCTAAGACCATGTTAGCAATTGGAGGAGCTAGAAATAGTTTTGTCCGATTTCAGAGCCTATTGGACATTGGAGGATGTTCACAAACATGATTGTGTGACTTATTGAAGATTTCTGTTAGAAAAGAATGGAATCAGTTTCTAGGAATTTATATTTGATGGTAGCTTTCACCTTGAGTCCTATAAGAACGAGTTTAGAAGGTTCTCCACACTGATATTACTTGCTACTGTTTATTGAGATTTAAACTAAGGGCATTAATTACAACAGCTCAGTTCCCCATTTCCACCCACGTTTTACAGGTAAGGAAGTACTTGGTGAAGTTAATGACATGCTCATTCGCTTTTAGCTGGCAAGGAGCAGGACTGGGCTTGAATTCATTTTGGCCCAAATGCTACCCTGAATAAACAACCTGAATTTCCCAGTTGGGGTATCCCCTCAATGAATGGAAAAGTATCGACCCCAGAACAAGTTCTCAGCACAAAGGAGAGTTATTTATCCCAGAAGAACAAATGGCAGGAAATAAGAGTCAAAGACAGGAGATGGAGAATAACGGAAAAGAGGAGGGGAACAAGGGAGGGGGGAAAAGAGGTATTAGTCCCAGAGGGGGACTAAGGACAGCTTCTGGTTAGAGAGGAGACAGACGTGGATAATGGCGGTTTTTAAAAGTACAAAGGGAAACCCCGTGTTAGGATGAGGTGTTTAATTTTAATTGAAAATCTTAATTAGGAGAGCAAAAGGGGGCTTCTGATTGCTGGCCTTTGGTAGCCTTAGGAAAAGGAAGTGGCCAAATAAGGGAATAGACCTTAGTGGTTAGCTTTAGGAATGGAATCTAATGGTTTCTAGCAAGGCAGAGGGACTGGGGAGAAAGGCCACGTGCTCCAGTGGGCTAGAGTCCCTTCGCTATCAGTGGAGTTCCTAGGCTTCCTCAGAGCTACCTGTGTCCAGCGCTGTGACTACCTCCAACCCGGTCTCACATACTCACATCGTCTCCACGTCATTTTATCCAGAGATCAAAACTTTTGCAATGCTGCCTGAGGGTATTCGAGGGGCTTTAAGGCTATAATCTTGTTTTTAACCCAACCAAGCCTTCTGATAGTGATTGTTAAATAAAGTTTCCAGATTCCAAGGCCTTCTGGTGTTTACAGTTTTCTCCTAGTAGGGATGCCATTCTTTGTCCACGTGGGGCCTACACTTTCTTCTAAAAATTTTCTCTCTCTTCTTATATATATTTTCTCTATTATCACACCCCGCACAAATACATAGTCATTTTGTGGGAAGAAGAGTAGATCCTCATTTGTCCCTTACATTTATTTCAATGTAAGTTTACATTTTTTGAAAGAATTGATACTAAAGGAAACATTCTATCCTGAATGATTACTTTTATCCTACCTCATTGTTAGGAATTTTTCCTAATGCCAGCTCTCTGCCTACGCAAAAATCCCAATCAAGCCAAATCATAACAAGCCAAATTAAAAATATCCAGGTTTAATAGGATTACTGCACTCTCAGTGGCTCCAGGGAACCGGGAGGCCGCTATTTGCAATGACGGATGGGGGGAGGGACAGGGAAAGAAAGGGGGTAAACAACAACGACACACCACGTGCCACATGCTTGCCAGGGGCGGGGAGGGGCGGGGGGGGGACCCCCTTTTCTGGGAGCTCACACAAATATCCTGTGGGAGTGGTCCTGACCCTTCCCTGGGGTAGGACCCTGACCCCTCCCTGGGATCAGGACCTGGCATGCTGGGATTTGGAGTCCAGACCAATACAACTCTCAGACCTGGGGACTGGGATGGATGTGAGGGGCTGGGTCTATGCTCCCAACTTAACACTCATCTCTTAGAGTTTAAAGATTCTTTTACATTGCTGGATATTGTATTATATATAGATATATAGATGCTAACATTTTTAGTTATTTTAATAAGCACATGAATAAACATTTTTTTTTTGTTGTTTCTCCTCCTGAAGACATATAACAGCCTGTGGAGAATCTACTTTAGATGAAAGGAATGTCTCTGTCTACCTTACAAAGCTGCATGGGGTACTGTAGGGAAGGCTCAAGGAGATTTGTCATGGATGCTCTAGAGGAAATTCTTACTTCTTAACAGGGGCCAAGCTCAGTCCTTGGAGCTCAACTTTCGTTTGCCTGTGTCCACAGACTCTGGCGCAGACTGAGTTTGAGTTAATGCGCAGAGCTTGTTGGAACGAGATCAATCAAAAGTCTTTTTAAGCGCAAATACTTCTTTAAAAGTGAACACTCAGTGTGTCGATTTTATTGTAATCATTGAAAAACGTTCTTTGGCATTCAACATATTATAATTATTCCACAAACCACACTGCTAATAAAATCAGTCCCCTCAACCTGGACCACTGGTGATGTGTATGAAGGCATGTGTTTTAAGAATAAGGGAAAATATCCATCATTTAATGTCTGCTCACAACCCATGAGTCATTACGCCAGTTGCTTTATTTCATTTTGATTGATCCAAGACTCTGGAGACTGCAAGTCCCAACCTCACAAACAAAATTATTATAATGACATTGCCATTTCCTTACCTGAAAACTCTTCAGTGTTCTTTTCTTTCAATTTACAATAAAACTCAATTTCTCAAGATCCGGAGGCCCGTTAGCCTGGCTATCCTCTTATGGCATCGCTTCTCCACTGCCTTTCTTCCAACTCCACTGAGCTTTTTCTGCCTCTCTAACGTTATGAAGCCTTCTCCCTTCTTAGTCTCAGATTTTGTTGTTTTACCTGAAAATTTTCTTTTATGTGACTTTATTACTTCCAAGATCCGTTACTATAAAGTTTGTCATATTGTTTGATTTATACATTCCTGGATCGAACCACAATTGGTAATTCTACTTTTTCCTTCTCCCTTCCTCCTCTCCCTCTTTCATCTGTCTGTCCGTTATCTCTTGTCTCCTATCTTCCTTCCTTCATATTGTTTGTACTCCATCTACTGTCTTGTAAGTTTCATGGAGTGGGCACTTTGTCTTGTTTGCTATTGTCATTTTTAGCACTTGGAACAGTATCTAACATGTTAAAAGTCCTTAAAAATATGTTGAATCAAAATAGACAAGAGTCCCAGGTAAAAAAATAAATATTGATTGTTGCTATGTGCCTTACAACATTTAGGTGCTGCTGAGGATATTGTGATACACAAAACACTTAAAAGGCCTTACCCTCGTAGTGTCCATACTCTTGGAAGACAAAAACCAATTGAACATATGATTTAATATATTTTAATAATTATCATGGGGCAGGGGGACGGAGTTAGAATATATGGAGGTTGTGGTATTGGAAATTTAAATAGAATGGATAGAAAACTATTTGGGCAAAGACATTCTTTCAGAGAATAGCCTTCAAAGTGGAGGTAGGATTCAATACAAAGACGTGGGAGTGGAAATGGTCCTAATGTCATCTACATCAGAGCAAGTCTACTAAGGGTGGAACAGAGGATCCAGGCAAGTGAAACATGAGTTAATGTCAGGAGGGAAGTGAATGCACAGCTCGTTCATGCTCGTTCAGACTAGTGTAAGAATACTTATTTCTATTCCATATGAGATGGGAAAGTCATTGGATAGTTTTGAGCACAAAAGTGGCAGTGTTGACTCCTAATTTTCAGGATGATTCTAGCTGTGAGGAGAATTGAGAGTGCATAGACCATGGAAGAAGACCAAAGAGCATGAGCGAAGTTTATAGACTAGTTGTGAGGTGGTTGTCACCATCCTTGGAAGGAATGATGGTGACTGTATACAAGAGGGAAGGGTGGAGGAAGTAACTGAATGAACAAAAACAACGTTAAAGAATCCTTCATAATCTTGCCGCTATAAAATTTCCAGTGATTTTATATTTGCTTTTCCAATAATGGTCTATGTATCTATGCATGATTATGTGGGATAATTTTATCTGGAGTACAATAAAATTTTATAAATTTATTAGCATTGGCCTGTACCTATATGCACATCATAATTTTCTATTTGTAATGGAAATAGAAACGTAATATTCTGGTGAGTTTGTATAAAATAATTTATACACTTATTTTTTTGAATAGATTATCACTATGTAGCCTGGGCTGTCCTGGATCTTGCTATGTAGACTAGGTTGGTCTTGAACTCACAGAGATCTGCCTGTCTTGGCCTTCCAAGTTCAGGGATTAAAGACTTGTACCACCATGCTTGGGTTACAATTAATTTTTTATTGTTAGAAATTCTTGATTTAATTTTTCCACTATCATAACATAGTGATACATATCTTCATGCATAGGACTTTCCGTTTTCTTATTTTCTTAAAGTATTTAAGAATGAAGTTACCTGGTCAAAGGAGGCATGTCTACTCTTTAATGTACTAAAATACCATCCCGGTAAAAATGTATTGGGCTGAGGTTGTAACCTATTGGTCTATGTTGTGGGAGGTTCAGGATTTCATCCCCAGCAAGACACAAATACACATACAGCACACCACACCATAACACACATATGCACACACACGCATGCACACGGAAAATACTGAAAATAAAAGCAATTGTATGTCTGAAGAAACTTGACTTGTAATAGAACTAAACTAGAAATAACAGATCCTTTCTACAGAAAAGTAAAAATATAATGGAAATTCAGAAGTGCAAATCAACAACTTCTCTGTGAAGTGCAATTAAGAACAATAGAAGGCACCACAGTTATACAACTTTAAAGGTCATCAGGTTCATTTTTACTAATATTTGCCTCTATTACATGTGTAAGAATGTT
The DNA here is from genome assembly GCF_982192425.1 of Myodes glareolus. Classification (NCBI taxonomy): domain Eukaryota; kingdom Metazoa; phylum Chordata; class Mammalia; order Rodentia; family Cricetidae; genus Myodes; species Myodes glareolus. The sequence goes on from NC_142053.1 coordinate 120,109,188, forward strand.
GCAGGTTAATTTTAGTAATTAGCTTTATTAGTTCTTACCTCTCTGATGTAAATTATATATCAATGTTGTTGCCCATTGCAGTATTAAGATACAAGAAGAATCTTAAGGTTTCTGTCTTGTCAACTGTATTTACTGCTTATATGTTATATTCACTTATTCTCAGAGAAACGTTCTAGCTCTGTCTGGTCTTTGTCTTTGTCCATTTGTGACTACGGTTATTCCTTTCTAACGTAGTGGGGCAGGGCAGAGCGTTCTGTTTCACACCACGTACGATGCTGTAATGAGTTTCATACAAATGAGCACAAAAGGGCTCACAGAAATTTAGGAAGAATATAATGTTAAAATATATTCCAGTAAACTGGACAAATATTTATTGATCACTTGTGAATATTCAAACTGGAGTTATGAGTGCAATGATGATACTTCTAGTTCTCAATTATTTAACAACCCCAACATTACTTAGAAATCCAGAGAAGATATGTAAATAAAACTTCGGTACTGTAATATTTAATTGAATAGAGTCAAACACAGGGTTCTTTGGGAAAAGGACTGAATCAAAAATATTTATAGAGCTAAGCAATGAGCGAATTATAATGCCTTCAGCTGTGAAATCAAAATAGTAATAAAAATGAATGAGGCAGCGAACCAATAGAAAGTTGGACAAACGAGTAAAGATTCTCCATAGTAGATATGTAAATTTTGAATACACATGAAATGTACTCAGCTTCACTAGTCCTTAAGGAAGTACAAATGATGGCCATCTTGTGATTGGGTTATACTCACTTTCCTTCACAGAAGGACAACAATAAAAGTGACTTAGACAAACACAACTCTCACCTAGTCAAGGTGGGCATACAACTGGTATAGTAACTTGGTAAACCATTTTGTTGGGTAAGTACTTTAAATGATCAGGTTTGAAAGTCAAGTCAAAGTCAAAGTCGGCTTTGAGCCCTTCCTCCTGTGTTCCTGGCAACACACATTTGTGATAGTGAAAAACTGCTCTGTGACATGATTTTGGTCAAAACAATAAGAACCGAGTTATATTCCCAGCTCTGAATTGAGATATGAGTTTTTGTACCGTCAAAGAAGATTATGAAATTGTTATATAGCAGGAGGCTTTCTGATCAAGAACAAAGATACACAATTGTCTCCATGCTTAAGGGTGAATCCAGTGGCTGGATAAATAGCTCAGTGGCTAATGAAAGCGTTCTGCTCTTACAGAGGACCCAAATATGCTTCCCACTACCCATGTTGGGTGGCTCACAACTACTTGTAACTCTGGCTCCAGCGCCAGCTCCAGGGTATCTGATGCCGATGTCCTCTTCTGGCTTCTGAGGGTACATTCATTCATTCATTCTTTCATTCTCTCTCTCTCTCTCTCTCTCTCTCTCTCTCTCTCTCTCTCTCTCTCCTCTCTCTCCCACTCAAACACAGACAGACAGACAGACAGACAGAAAGACACACAGAGAATCTTTAAAAGAGTCAGTCCAAATGGGCCTGCCAATCACCTAAATGAAAAACTTGTCTGTTCTAAGGCCTTTGATAAAAATAGTATAAAGCCTAAACTGTTTATGTCAGCACTCTGGCCATTGTCTACTTTCACCCCATGAGAGTGTTTTTCCCTTTGCAGTGGCCCCTTTGACCACTGTCTACTTTAACTCTTGAAAAGACCTCATGCTGCTCTGTAATAAACTCTGTTTTCAACATTACACTTTATCTGGTATGAATTCGTTTGACAGAACTTAAGAGGAGACCAGAAAGAGAACCCAACCACATATTTTGCACTGTCTCCCCAAATTGGGTATACATGTATCCTATGATTTGGTCATTCCAAGGTATTAAGTTGTCATTTTAATAGACAAAAAAGGTTGAATTTATATTGTTCAACCTAATATATACCTGAAAGAAATGCATATGCATCGTATGCTTGTCAAAAAGTTAGAAGCACCATTTGTAAGAGTCTAATGTGGGCAAAGATCCAAATACATCAGAGTAAACAAATAAGAAATGTGTGCGAATGAACAAATTACAACTGCAGGCAACATTATGTTTGTCACACACATAAATAAAGCAACAGAGCATACTTTATGATTCCAGTTACATATAAAAATACATACTGCGTGACATTTCCTGGGGAGCTGTAAGAAATGTTTCTATTTACCCAAGGCCAAAAGGGCACTGTTAGATCAAAGAAAGGATCCCATTCAGGTCCGCATCAGTGAAGCAATGAGTTTATCATGGCTACTCACAGGACCATAGACAACTTAAAGGCAGTTATCCACCAAGAGGTCCCTCCCTCCCTCAGTGTATCTGACTCAAGGAAACCAGCATCATTGAAACATTTCCACCTTCTGCTTCCTATATAGCAAGACGGAGGCAGCTGGAGCTTGAGAGAATGGTGACTAGAAGCTCAGATTCCACCCCCTTTTCTAGGAGACAGTAACAGTCTTGCCACCTTTACCATAGACTTCACCATCCACTGTAGTTTTCTGCTTATTTTGGTGTCATGATTGAATGATAAAGTTCCATAGATTACCACAATGCTGTTTCATGATGGCGGTTGTCATGTCAAGCCAGGAGGAAATAGCTACTCTATAGTATATTTTAACAATAAATGTTTTTAAATGAACAGAAGCACAAGCTCCAAGTGATTTTTGTTCTAAATATTAATTACTTAGATATTTTTAAAGGCAAATACCAAGTATTGAATTCTTTTAAAAATATGTTTCCTCTCTTTTGAGCCCTTTGTTGATATCAATAGGCAGTTTTATACTTGTTAAAGGAAAGCAGCTAAGAGACTAGGCTCGGTGTGAGTGAGGTCTTGGGCTAGAGAGCATGAAACGGAACCTTGGTGTTTTGTTTGTTTTTCTGTTGCTGGGATGGACTCCCAGGACTTTGTGTTAGACAAGCCCTCCAGTACTCAGCCACCTGTATTCCTAGAGCAGAGATTCTTAGCGTGCATTGTAGACAGCAGGGAAAACAAGGAGCGAGCCAAGAGTTCAGGCAGAAAGTCCAGCCTCGCAGAAAGCACAGAAGTGTAGTTGCGAAAACAACCGAATCCAAAATAACTCCACTGGAAATCTGAAGCGAGAGTTTGAAGAGCCACTGAGGAGCAGTTTGTGATAAGGAAGAGAGTTTGGCAGAGGCCTGACGGGAATGGTCCTGAAATGGCATTGCTGCTGGGATCACACTCTGGCCTTTCAGTCCCCTGGTCCTTGTGATTCCCGTTAAATGATTTCAGATAAGTGAAGTGTAGAAGCCAGTCTGGCTTATTACAGGATGAAATGAGATACTCTCAAAGGGTGAGCATGGGCAATGATCAAAAGAGCCATTTGTTGAAAAGGAGGAAAACCCTCTCATGGGGATAGACTACTTCTAGGGAGACCACTGTGCCGGCCTATGTATTTAGTTATTCTTCATCCTATTTTCTCAAGGTCTCTAGGACAGATAGCTTTTCTGAGGGGTACTTTCTTCTTCAGGCGCCAGGCAGGCTTGTTCTTTACCAGAAAGCCTCCCATGGTTAGAAAATAATCTTAGGATCTTTTCAGTTTAGAATCTCATGTCTGTACCAAGGGCCAAAGATACAACTTAGATCCTGTCCTTTTGATCAAAATCATGTAACAAAGCAGGTTTGAAAGAATTAAATTTAAAATACAACCAATTTATAAAGACAGTCCTATTATTTGCCAGGAGTAAATAGCTTTATCTTTAAAAAAAAATACGAGGTTGAAAAGGTAGCTTGGAAGTTAGGAGTGTTTGCCAGTCTTGCATAGGACTGGGCTTCAGGTTCCAACAGCCATATGGTGGCTCACAACCATCTGTAACGTCAGTTGCAGGGTGCAGGGCATGCGATGCCTTCTGCTCTCCACAGGTACTAGGCTTACATGTGATATACATACATTTATCCAGGCAAACACTCATGCATATGGAATAAAAAGAAATTTAAAATTTGTTTCTCGTGTGTGTGTGTGTGTGTGTGTGTGTGTGTGTGTGTGTGTAGGCAGAGATCATAGGACAACTTTTGGGAATTGGTTCTCCCTTTTCACCTTGCTGTAGCATGCTCTTTCTTGTTTCGGCTACTATGCTACATATCTTAGGCTAGCTGGCCCGAGAGCTTCTGACCAGTTATCTCACCTCTCATCTTGATGCAGGAGCGCTAGGATGGCAGATGAATGTCACTTTATCTGGCATTTGTACTTGGGTTGCAGGGGTTCAATTCTGGTCAGGTTATTGGACTGGGACTGCTAGCTCTTTTACCAGCTTAGCCATTGCCCTGGCTTCCAGCTTTCCCTTGGTGGACATCAACAAAGCCCTATTATCTCTGCCTGCCTCTCTCTTGTGTGGTATTTTACATCTTAAGCAGGAGCAATTATGATGCCTTTTCCCTCCTTTCACATGGTATTTCAAATGGTAAAAAGGGGCAATTGAGATCCTTCCCCTTTCTTAAATGAATGTGTTATCCACAACACAGGAGGTGGTGCCCAAAACTGATTAGGGAGGAAGGGTCAAGCTTCAATGATCTATGAATCTGCTAACTTCTAACTAGTATCACAATGTTGAACTTTGCATTGTTCTTGGAGGCTTTTGTGAACAACGGAGTAATTTAAATTGAATTGTTGACATGATTTGTTTTTTGTATAATCACTATTTAGCTGATGGTAGTGTGAGAACATTTGGAGAGAGTTGAGGCTAAAGGCTGGAGGTTCAGATAGGAAGGAGACTGTTGCAGTAACGCTTACGAGATAGGATATACTGATGGTTTTGAGAGAGACAAGTGAGGAGAGGTGTGAGAATCAGTAAGACAGAACTGTTCTGGAAAGAGTTGGCAATTGCTGCTTCTGGAATTGATATATGGACATGGTCTTTTTTCTAGTAAGAGATGACGTCATTTTGATGACGTAAACCATTTAGCTTTCTTTCGGTCTTTCCCTTGTTAATGTCTTACTATGGCTGTATACATCAAGGGATGGTGCTGTGACAAAAAAAAAAAAACACTTCACTTTCCAATTGCTTCCTCTTGCTTCTTAAAATGAATGCCAATGACACATTTTACAGTGGAGGATTATGAAGGTCATCTCATGCGCTAATGTGCAAGCTTCTTGCTTTTGCCAAATGAAGCGGAGGGCAGAGGGAGGACATAGGCAATTTACCTGACTAGTCTTCTGTTAATGACAGTGTGGAAACGGCAAAAAGGGAATGTGCATATATGTACTGCCATATATACTTTGTACATGCATACGATTGTATACATATAGAAACATATACACATGCATGTGATATATATGCCTACACACCCAGGAAAGTTAGGTGACAGCTTTGAGATTTTAGATACAGAAAGTATTAGGGCACACAATGAATGACAAATTTTTATACAAATTTCCATCTTTTTCAGAGTTATGTTTAGGAAGGAGAGGACAAAGAAGCTATTTCCCCCCTCAAATTACCTCATTGCTTTTCCTTCCCTCAAATTACCTCATTGCTTTTCCTTCCTTTCAATTTAGGTTTCTATAGACGGGAACTCTGCATTAATCCCCCCTAATTAAAAGCCAGCCGTGCAAGCCTTCAGTTAAAGAAACAATTTTGAGTCTGCCTAGGACATCATTTTGTCAGAAGTTGCCTCTGTCACTTTTGGAATTATATTGCTGTAACTGTGGGGGTAGCCACTGGGATAATGGCTTTATTAACTAATTTAAAACTATATATAAGAAATTGTCTAAGAAATCTTGCTCCTGAAAAGGGTTAAGAGCGCTTCCTTGAGGATCAAAGGATGTGTGAAGGAGGAAAGTGGGGGCTTGGGATGGGTGACAAGCAAAGCTTACCTCCTGTTTGCCCACAGAACACCTCCTGGCCTTCCGGCTGTCGGGCAGCTACACTATTTTTAGCCATCTCCGGAAAAGGTAATTGCACAAACCCCTCTGAAACCCATTTCCACATTTGTACAAGAAGTTCTTTGATCTTATGTAAATCTCCCATGCTGTAGCTAAAGCCCTTGGTCTGCCTTTAGACCAGATGGGAGGACAACCGAACTTCCTCTCTCCAGCAGAGCCCTTTCTGTACCGGAAGACAATTATCTCATCCTCATCATGACTCCCTCCCCACTGCTCTCCAGGCTGAAAAAGTTCATCTTTAGTACTAGCCAACTTCTCCTTCTTGTTTTCCTTCCCGCCTCTCTCTTCCTCTTCCTCTCTCTTTGTGTGTGCATGTCAGAGAATAACCTTTGCTGTTGTTCCTCAGGAGTCTTCCATTTGTTTTTTGAGCCAGCATCTTTCACTGGTACCCAGTGCTCACAGTTTAGGCTCAACTCAGTGGCCAGTAAACCCCAGGCAGTCACTTGTCTCTGCCGCCCTAGCATTGGGATGATAAATGTACCACCATGCCCAGGGTTGATGTGGGAAATGCCAGTCAGCCCCATGCTTCTATGGCAAATGCTTGCTATTGAGTAATTTCTCTAGGCCCTTTTATTGGCTCTTTTCCCCTTAATCATTGCTAACCTCTTTTCAGACTTGGACATAGCACTACATAAAGGACATATCTGTTCCTTCTCTCCAAACGGACAAGTTAGGGTTAAGCAAATCTGGAAAAGCAATGGGAAATTGAAGTTGATTGTCCACAGCTGTGGAGTATAGAAGAGAACAATTAAGTCACAGGTCAGAAAGTCGAGTTCTATCACGCAAGGTAGCAACCTTAAAAATAAAAGCCAAGTACAAATGCCTTGCCGCTGGAAAGTCCCAAGGAAAAGGCAGCAGAAGTGTTTAGTGATGGGAGAAGACGGACGTGAGTAGCAGTGGACTGCTACCATCTTGTAAAGAAACTCAGGTCTTACTGCTCTGTGATAAGAAGGAGCAGATATCTTGCAAACAGTTGAAGAACTGGCCAGTGGGAAGGCCAGTATGCTGCTCTACCTTGTCCAGTAGAGACAGATTCCTTCATGGCAGGAAACCCAGGCCTCCTTCCTTCCATCACCAAATGTGGGAGGAGGTAGAGTAAGCAGATGCACCCCGGGCCAGGTGATTCCTGTGCACTCGTACCATGTGAGACTTTGGCCTTGAAATCTTGGAATCTTCTCTTTCCTGCGTCTCCATTGCCTTGGTTACCAAACTGTGACTCTTCAATGTCTCCCTTATGCTCACTCCTTTTGGCTTCTATTTTCTCTAGTCAGACTTGAACACTCTCGGTCTTGGATTGTGAATTGCTTTCTAATAGAACTTTCTAATTCCTGTCCCAGTTTGCCAAGCTACACCACATCTACTCTCGCTTGCTCCCCTTTATTTCTTTACTCAACTGCTTTGGCTTGCCTTTAGGAAAGACTTCTAGTTCTTATTAATCCATCCAGCCCTCCACCAGTGGCCCCCATGTGCCTTTCCCGGCTGGATCTCACAATTACCTTGAGACTTCTACTGTGGCTAATACACTGCCCTGTGTTTCCGGGAGTGCTGTTTCATTGACTTAGCAGGCTAGTTCTTCTCATCTCTGCTCATTTACATTTAGTTTCAAAATGTAGCTCCAAGGGGTGGCTGTGGCTCCGTGGTAAAGTGTTTGCCTAGTGCCATCCACCAGGCTCTGGATTTGATCTCTAATAAAAAATGGAAGTCCATTGACCTGACATTTAGTGCAGTTGCAGAACGCTTGCGTAGCAGGGGCCAAGCCTTCCTTAGTGCTCTCACAGTATCTTCTTTTGGGTTCCCTTATTGAACCAGTGCCGTACCAGGCTATTATTTTTTAAAAATATTTTATTATTTTAAATTATGTATGTGGGTCTGTGTTCGGGTATTAGTGATATGAGTGCTGGTGCCCATGGGGATGTCAGAGTCCCTAGAACTGGAGTTACTGGCAGTTGTCACCTAACATGGGTCCTGGAGACTGAGCTTAAGTTCTTTGCAAGAGTCGCATGTTTCTTTAACTGCTGAGCCCTCTTTCCTGCCCCATGGGTTGTCAAAGACATTACTGATTAGAGTTTTACTTTAACTATTTTGCTGGCAATGGTGGGCTTATAGAGTTCAAAGCATTGTTCCACACAGCCTGCGTCCTGAAGACACCGAGTTTGCAATGTTCACAGTTTCTAGTGCTTGTATTAAACTGTGCTGTGCTTCTCAGTATATTTCCAGGTGAAGATTCCTTTGTTATCTTTTCATTGTCAAAAATTATATGTATGTCATTCATTGAAAAACATTTAAAAAATACTATAATGGTTAAAATCCTTTATGAATTTGCTAAGGCTTTACAATAAATATGTATTGTGAGTATCACCTACATGTGTTTTGAAATTGGCATTGCTGTTATTTGGGAGATGTTTTTATTTGGCTTGCAAACATTTATCATTTCCAGAGAGCTTTTATTGACCTTGTCCATAAGCTTGAATCCTCATGTGTCCTGTTATGCTATTATTTGGACATATTATTATAAGGACTATCGTGAGAATTAAATGACATTTCACATACATGGTGTATGGCACAGAGTTTGCTATTTAAGTGATTTCGATCTCTTTCTCATTTCCTCATTCCAGCTTCAGCTAATTTAGAAAGTGAAAAAGTTCTAGGACTCCTGAGTAATTTGAATCATTGGGCCAGAGCTTGGAGTAATAATATCAGACAAAAAAAAAAAAAAAAAAACAGCAGGGATTCTGAGAAGACAGGTAGCCTAGGGCAGCAGTGTTGAGATATTTGTTTATTATTTGTAATTTTTTTAAAAGATGCTTTTATTGAGCTATATATTTTTTTCCACTCCCCTCCCTTTCTCTCCCTTCCCCTTCTATCCTCTCCCAAGATCCCCATTTATTCAGGAGATCTTGTCTTTTTCTACTTCCCATGTAGATAAGATCCACGTATGTCTCTCTTAGAGTTCTTTTTGTTCTCTAGGTTCTCTGGGATTGTGAATTGTAGGCAAGTTTTTCTTTCCTTTATATCTAAAAGCCACTTATGAGTGAGTACATATGATAATTGTCTTTCTGTGTCTGGGTTACCTCATTCAATATGATGTTTTCTAGAGCCATTCATTTACCCATAAATTTAAAGATGTCATTTTTTCTGTAGTGTAGTGCTCCATTCTGTAAATGTACCACATTTTCCTTATCCATTCTTCTGTAGAGGGGCATTTAGGTTGTTTTCAGGTTCTGACTATGACAAACAATGGTTCTATGAACATAGTTGTAATGAATATTCACTTACATTTATTTTTAAATTGTGTGTGTGTGTTGAGGTGGTATGTATAGGTGTCTGGGAATCTGATGTGGGAGGTATTGGTTAATGAATAAAAAACTACTTTGAGCCTATGGCGGGAAGAACAGAACTAGACAGGGAAAGTTAGATTGTATGATGGGAGAAAGAAGGGCGGAGTCAGAGAGAAGGCATGGAGTTCCTGGAGACAGACGCTGGGAACTTTACCTGGTAAACCACAGCCACATGGTGATACACAGATTAATAGAAATGGGTTAATTAATATAAGAATTAGCCAATAAGAAGCTAGAGCTAATAGGCCAAACAGTGTTTTAGATAATATAGTTTCTGTGTGTTTATTTTGGGTCTAAGTTAGCCATGCAGCTGGGAACCAACAAGCGACCTCCCCCCAACAGGAATCAAAAAAAAATGCTTTGAAACCCCTGGAACTTGAGTTACAGGCAGTTGTAAAGTGCCTCATGTAGATGTTAGAAATCAAACTGGGATCCTCTGCAAGATTTGTAAGAGTTCTTAACTGCTCAGCTATCTCTCTAGCCCAAAGCTTTTTTTCTTTCCTTGCCTGGCCTTTTCTTTTCATTCTTTCTATGTTCTGAATATTAGCTCCCTGTAGGATGGTAAAGTTTTTCTCACACTGTAGGCTATTTCTTTTGCTTTGTGCACAACCATGCCCAGTTTTCATGTCTGTTTTCATGCCAGTACTGCACTATTGTGGTTACTATGGTAGATTAGTAGATCTTAAATATTTTCCTCACAGGAGTCCTTCTCTTTAGCTTCTTAAATATCATGGAGAAACCGAATAAGACTATGTTTTTGTGTACTATGCCTATCAAGAAACAAAAAAATGATTTTAAAATAAAATATGTTAGTACAGTATATAAAAGATTTTGTGCAAAGTTACCAAGAGTGGCAATAAATATAAACTGTACACACCCCATCCTATGGCATGTGTGTGGAGGTCAGAAGACAGCCTGTAGGAGTCGGTTCTCTCCTACCATATGGATGCCAGGGAATAAACTTTACCCACTCACCTTTTTATTTCTTTTTTTTTTAACCAACTTCTGTTTATTTTATTCTTTATGTTTCTGTGGTACTTTTCATTGAATATAGTGTCTCATTTGTGCTAGGCAAGTACTCTGCCACTTAGCTTTATAATTGGAGATTTTGAAATAGGGTCTCACTTAGTTGTTCAGGCTGGCCTTGAATTCACTTTAGCATGCCTTGAACTTGTGGCTCTCCTGCTTCAGTCACCCTGATAGGTGGAGTTTTATGCCTGTACTTTAAAGGACATCTTGCTTTTGTTTTTTAAATCTGTTCAATGTTTAATAGAAGATGATTAAATTCTCATACTGCTTCTTAATTCAATATATTGTAATATTTAATTTTGGTGAAGAAAAGGAAAAAACCTCAAATTTGTATTGATATATTATTAAAAAAGGAGAAGTATATTTGAATAGGCTTTTAGGTAACTATGTATATTCTTTGAAACTCTAAACCAAGATTTAATATGGTAAGTTTCAATATGGATCTTGAAATATAAAAACAGAATTTTCATTCTGTGTTAGTATTTTGACCTAAAATGGGTAATTTAATCATCCCCATTTTCCTAACATCAAGCAGTTGGACATTTGGAAAATATTGGTTGTTTGCATTATACAGATCTTCCAAATGTTGGCACATTTAATTATACAACTTCAAAAGAATTGAGCTCATTATTAATCATCACTCATCTCATCAGATAAATCTTTAGTGCTTGGAAGCTGCTACACTCGTGGTTGCAGATGCAAGATTATCAAAATTCCAATTTTCATTGCAAAAGTTCAATTTTAACATCAACACCAAATACTCTTGCTCATTTTTGACAAATGCTGACCAAATTCTTAATTTTGTTTGGCCATAGTTTGTCAATTCCTTCACATAAACGTATCATCCATGAAAAGGACAGAACCTACCTTCCAACTAAAATGGTAGCCAAAATACATCTTCTTAGAATGAGCATTGTGGTTCAACATGTAGTGAAACATGTATAATTCATCATGTTTTCTACTGTCACACAACATATGAACAGAAGGTGTACTTAAGGGCTCAGAAATAATGAAATTGGCAAGTTTTAGAGCCCCCACGGAGAATATTCTTAAAGAAAACAGACACTCTCTGTCTTCTGTGTAGCTTCTACCACTATAACTTGGTATTGCTACTTTGACTCAGACTAGCGGTTCTGTCCACCCTCACTTTTGGATCACCCTGCAAATGCCAAACAATGAACCAGGAAGTAGAGGAAATATTAGGAAAATAGTTGTGAGCTTTAGGCCCCTTAGGAAGAGCCTTGAGAATCCCCAGAGGCCTGGGAGCCGCATTTGGAAAACAGCTGCTAAAACTTCTGTGAAGGCCCAGTCCTCCCGGCAAGTAAAATCTAGCTCCTAGCTCAATTGAGAAGAGAGGCGAGATTTCCTTTACACAAAGCAATTTGCCTTACTTTTAGAGTGGGAGATGGACGTTTTATTTCTTTGTGGAACTGAAGGCATCTGGCATGGGAGTATGATTATTCTCCACTCACCTTTAAACTACCTCGGCTATTACTAAGTCTCTGGCAGTGATATGTTGATTATGTGAATTTAAAGCCCACAGGAGCCAGAGGAATGACAGATCAGATTCTCTTAAATGAGAAATAAAATCCAGGAGCCTGGCAGCGGGACATACGGCTCTCGCTCCTGCCGACCTTTGGTGTCAGTCTGGTAGAATGACTGCTTTCTGGGCCAGATGGCACGTGGCTTAATGGGAGATGCTTCAGTCTGTTTCCTGCTATTAATTGTGCATGTTGATACTCCTTCATTGTGCACTATGTAGCTCTTCATTGTCACTTCCATTTAGATTTTTTCTTTTGTTTTAGGAGGCAGCCATATTCTTTCAGCCATCCATAAATCCAAGCAATTTCAAAAGGCTTATCTCTTTAAATCTCCAGTCCTAAACCTTTTTCTATCCAATCACTGCTCCAGCCAGTCAGATACTGAATCTTCCTTTTGACAGCTGAATGCTTGCTCTTGCAACTTTTAAGAGCAATAGGATTGAAGTATAGAGTCACTGTGCCTTAATGGTGGTGGCTGAATGGAAACTCATTTAATTTTTTTTGTTTAAAGGCAGCAAATAAAGATCAATCGTAAAGGCAGCTTTTCAAGTAGAGCAAGGCAGCTTCTTAAATCCGGGGATAAATTTAAGGTCAATGCCTTTAATCTTATCAACAATTTCATCAAATAGTAATTACTAAGGAGTTTCAGGTCAGATTTCTGCACTATAAACAAGCGAATGCCAGAGATCTTCATTGTGCCTAGCGAGGACATTTCCTGGGGGTGGGATTCCTGAAGTAGGATCTGCTATCACTTATCTGTAGCAAAGATAGTCCCATTAATAAGTTCGAATGAAATTGTAGCTCATTTGGTAGAGTGCTCACTAGCCTCTACTAGACATTGGGTCCCAGCTCCAATAATGCATAAGCCAGGGTTGATAATGATGCAGTTTAGAATTCTAACACGTGCGAGGTAGAGACAGAGAGATCGGGAGTTTAAGATCTTACAGACTTTGAGGCCAGCCCCGATGCTACAGGACCATGTCTCCAAGACTAAAACAAAGTCTCCCAAGGCTCATAGACTATCATGGAACAGTGGTGATGGAAAAAATGTGGACGCCAAGGAAGGGCTGGAGTGACATGGAATACTGTCTCCCGAACATGGCGTTGCCATTGCACTCTTGGAATGTAAGTAACTGTGATGACCTGCAGAAGTCGTGCAAAAGACTGAGTCCTTCAACATTTCATCATGGATGGGGGAGGGGCTCTTGAGGCTCTGGCCCTCCTTGATAATTTACAGACAGCTAATGTTGCAGGGGAGTGGAGGGAAAGGAATACTCACCCTATCTTAAGGGTCTAAAGGCAGTTAGCGGTAGTTGAGGTGGGGAGAGACAGTTTCTTTAGTGGTGTAGCCACTGGTAAGTTGACATGTTCCTATAAATAACCCCCCACTCATCTTTCTGTAAGCAACCTTGATTAAGTTAGTTGAGGTACGTGCACACACGCACCCACACACACACACACTCATGAAATAAGAATGTAATAGAGAGATGCAGATAATAATGTAATAGGGAGGGACACTGGGAAGTGGAAGGGAATCAGTGCTGGTGGAAGTGCAAAAGGGCTGAGAGAAAGCTAAGGAGGAATTGGGAGATGGCTCTGTGGATTATAATTTAGTGCTTGCCATGGAAGCATGAAGACCAGAGTTCAGATCTCTCGAACCGTGGAAAATCTGGGGCAGGCAAGGTGACTTCCTGTAATCTAGTACTTGAGAGGCAGAAGTAAGATCCCTGTGTGGAGGGAGCAAGCTTGCTAGCTGGACTAACTAGCTCCAGGTTCAGTGAGAAACCCCATCTCAATAAACTACAGTGGAAAATAATCAAGGCGCACCTGCTGTCAACTTCAAGCCTTCACATACACAGAGCCAAACATGCAACTACACCTGTACATGTGTGAAAACACATTTAGCACATATAAAAAGAGAGGACATTAGGGTGAATATGGTGTGTGTGTGTGTGTGTGTGTGTGTGTGTGTGTGAAATGCTATAGTGAGATCCATTTTCATATATAATTAATATTTGCTAATAAAAGCCTCATGTATAATATTCTTACAAAATAATTTGAAATAGACACAAAACAGACTTCATTTTTGCTTATTTTCTATTTTTGGATTGTGCTGTTTTGTTCGTTTTGAGAGAAGGAAGAACATAAAGTTGGGGGTGGGTAGAGGGGGGTGATCTGGGAGGAGTTGGGGGAGGGGAAAGAATATGATCAAAACATGGTATATGAAAATTAACAATAAAATAGTCCAAGCTCATAGAAGTTGAGAACAGAATAGTGATTACCGGAGGGCAGGGAGAGAAGAGAGGGAAGCTCTTTCCTCATGGTTAGAAAGTCACAGCCAGAAAGTAGGAATATGTTCTAGAATTCTATTACACAGTGATTAGACTTAATAATAAATACTGTGCATTATAATTCAAGATACAAAAGAATTAGATGATAGAAGAGTCTCATCGTGAAGAAATTACAAACGTCTGAGTGATGAGCAACTTCAGTGATAAGTAACTTGAACTGATCAATACGCATATGGACTGAAACAACACAGTGCCCCATGATAACCTGTTAAAATACAGCTTTTATAAGCCAGAAAAATTCCAAGTGACCCAAACATTCAACACTTATTGAGAGGTGTGGTTTCAGAGTAAAATGTGTGTTTGTCAGTGTGTGAGTACATTAGGTATGTTGCTGGCATCTTGAGATGTACCCATAGGGATTGCTTGGCATGTGAGCTGGAGATGCCGCCAGTGGGCTAATGAAACCCAGAGAGAGAGAGAGAGAGAGAGAGAGAGAGAGAGAGAGAGAGAGAGAGAGGGAGGGAGAGAGAGAGAGAGAGAGAGAGAGAGAGAGAGAGAGAGAGAGAAACATTTGCTTGAATACTAAAATGATTCGAGAAGTGGGGAAGGCTATCAGGAAGTGGCATTGTTTAATTAAACTTAAATCAGCCACCATGTGCCAACAAGTTCTTGCAAAGAGAACAATAATTAAGAGTAAGTTAAAATTAAAAGAGCAATTTCAGGAAAAAAAAAAACAACTTTACGATCCTGGGGAATATAACTGTGGAGTGCTTTGCAGGTTATACAATAAAGTAAAATAAAAGAAGTCACAAAAATCCATTTGTCTTTTTGGATGCAGTAGTGTTTTCAGGGGGCATTGTGGCCTTGCTAGCACAGCAGTACTTGGACATTGATGAGCACTGATATCTTGCTTTCTGTATGTTGTGTTTTTACCATTAGTGTAGCCCAGAATCAATTTTGTATGCCAGAGCCAGAACAAAGGAAAACGATCACTTCAACATGGTAATTGAGTACTGAAACCAATATAATTCTTTGTCACCATGTAAAACAATAATGGGACTGGGAATAATTTTCTGTTTCTGTGTTAACCAATTGTGAGGATAAATTTCCCCACTTGTTTCAGGAAATACCTTTTCCTGAAAATAAAGCTCAAGCCAATTAAGAGTTTATTTAACAAGACTAGCATTTCTTATTGCAAATCGTGCCAATATTTCCACCTTCTTTTGCTCACTAATCTAGAGATATCATGTTATAAAATCTACGTGCTCCAAATTAGATGGCAGCCTCATCAAGACCTGGCCTAAGATCACCCAACCCAGTTCATAATATCTTACCTTGCTGTTCTCTCTCTGAGACAATATTTAAACTCTATGAAGGTTCACTCCCATCTCTGGAAGTCTAAGAGTTTGCTCTGATTGATCCATGAGTTGGCAGCTTTCTTCCTCCCTCCCCCCTCCTGCCCTCCCTTCCTCTCTTCCTCCTCTCCTTCCTTCCTTTCCTGGGAAGCATGATAGATGACAGACAAGAGGGTAAATTAGCGTATTCAGGAGATATTCTTGTAACATGAGGGCCAGCTTGTTTGTGTTTTCTGTGCCTCCCAGTACCCCATAGCTGTTTAGTCCCAGAGAATAATCACATTGAGATCTCTATAAGTTATAAAGCTGATTGGCCCATTAGGTCTAGCCTCTTACTGGCTAACTCTCACATCTTGATTAACCCATTTTTCTGATCTATGTTAGCCATGTGTTTCAGTACCTTTTTCAGTGGGGCAGCTCATATCCTGCTGCTTCGGTGATCTGGGCAGGAGTGGGAGGAATCAACTTCCTCCTCCCCAGAATTCTCCTGCTCTCTTTGCATCATTTCCACTTCCTGTCTGGTTTTCCCGCCTACACCTCCTGCCTGGCCAATCAGCGTTTATTTAAAACATGATTGACAGAATACAGACAATTCTCCTGCACCATATTCTCTTATGTATAGAGACACCAGGAGTCAGAACAACATGATGTGTTACTATTTTGGAGAGTCAGTTTCTACTTGCAGGCAAGGCAGGTTTAGAGCCATGACATAAATGCTTCTAATTTAGTTTTTATTTATTTTGTGTGTAAGTGGAGCCACATGTGGACATCAGATGACAACCAGCAGGGGTCTTTTTCTCCTCTTCTTCCATATGGGTTCTGGGGATCAAACTCAGGTTGCTAGGCTTGGTGATAAGTGTCTTTACCTAGTGAGTCATCTTGCTGCCCCTAACTAATCTTTTTTTTTTTTTCATTTTGAATAGATTTTTCTTACAGTATATTCTGATTACAATTTCTCTTTCCCCAACACCCTAACTAGTCTTTAAACAATAACAGCAAATTCCTAGTTCATACTCACTTATTTTTAGGTCGTTAGTGCAATTCTCTTTTTCTGCAGATAGAGGTGATTTAAAATTCATTGTATTATGAAATCATAAAACCTTAAAGATATATGTAATTTTGTTTTATATACTATATGTTTGCACACAGATATACACATATTGCTATCTCATTCCTGTGAAAGAGTTAAGGTTATTTACATATCTGCGAGAGTGCAAGAATAAGTCACTCTGAGAAAGTGGTATTCTGCAGAGCTTTCGGGGAACTTCTTCACAGTTCCACATCCGTCTTGTTCTGCAGCTAATGACTGATTTCCCTTTTTAGCACTGAAGAGAAGGCTGAGTAAATTATAACTTTCATGTTCTCTGCCCTGACTTCTTCCTACAGTGGTGGGTCAGGGCAGGTGAGAAGAATTGAAACTCTATTAGAGGGTAAAGCCACAACCCTGGAGGGACCTGACTTTCCTTCTGTGTCCTGGGAGTGTGCAGTTTAGCACACATGCACTGTTAGCTATTGCACTGACTCCATAATGGCTTCCATGTGCTCACACTTCTGGACTGTTGTGTGGCTTAGAAATTTGTGCCTGAAATTGTTCAAAAACTTATTTTTTGAGAACAGTAGGAAACAACACCACCAAAACTCCAAGAAGTATGAATGAGATGCCTACTTGTAACAAATATAATGGAAGTCGATATGTCTACAAAGAACAATAAACCCATGGGGAGAAATGAACTCCTGGATGCTTTGGGAGGAGTGTAAGACAAAGATCAAAGTTTGGGAAAGAGATGGCTTACTAGTTAATTTCTGTGACAAATGTTGATTACTCATTAAACTCTTGGGTGTGTAATTCTGTGTAAACATGGTTTTGCTGCAACAGTGCTACTGAAATGAAAAACATGGAGATAAGGTATAACTGGGCTGTAGCAATCCTGTGCTGAGACTTGAGCATCCATGGGGTTCTATGTTTATCGGTGGCACAGGTTAGTGATGCAAGAGAGCATGTCCATCTGTAGGAGTCTTAAGGTTCATGTCAACTATGATAGGATTTTGAACTGAAGAGCTGATGGGAAAGGAAAGCTTCATAGAGTCAACATTTTAATTAATTGATTGTTTGGGGGAAGGAAAGGCATTTCTTGAAGACACAGCTATAAAGCACATCTATGTTAAAATAATTTTAAACTTTGACTTATGGGTGTCTTTCAAGGTCTGTGCTGTAGTATGAATGGTTCAGTTGGACAGAGCTCTATTTGAACAACTTTGTTCCACTGTTGCAGAACATTGATTCACAGGTGTTCTTCTGGGGTAAAATTTTTAAAGAAATAAATTTACATTGTTCCATCTTCAAAAGTACCAATTTTTCTTATTAAATTCTCTCTTTTATTAATACAAGGTAATAAAAGATCTTTAATAAGGCTAGCCAAACATTTCTACAAAGCTGTTGCTTAACAAAAAAATTCACATCATATTACTGTATTTTAAAAGGGGAATATATTTTATTAATTCACATTTAAAAATGTTATTTGAATATAGTAGTAAAAATGCCAATTTTGTGTGAATTTTAAGCATAATCATATGCTGCTTTTCTTCAGACTGTATTTCACCTATAATTGCCCAAAGTACAATAAGATCCTAGAAGTTAAAATCTAATAGAATGTACTGGAAGGCAGACAGCTAAATAGTAGAGAATTATCTCACATGTTAGGAACCAAATTTTTGAGCTATAATAAGTATATAATGCATTTTCCTTTGATGCCTTTTCATTTTTAGTCAGTTCCAGAAACACTGAAATACGTTGGAGTTCTTGTACTATGATAAGATTATGTTTGCAATGTTAAGGGGAATTAGTAAGTCACTTGAAAAGATATGCCCAGAGTAATTGATTCTGTAGGCTTCAGGATTGTGGAATTGCTCTTACATGTTGGCTGATGCCTTTTAACAGAATGGCTGAAATCATATCACAGAACTCATTTATTACTTTTAAATAACATTTTTCTATAGTACTGTTAAATGGTGACATTTTGATGAAATGCGTCCTACTCTGCTCATTGTCCTAAGCTAAATATTTAGGACTAAAAACATTTTGTTATAATTTTTCCTTTCACAGTACAGTTTGATCCAGTACTTATGTGTTTTTTTATTGGAGTTTAGAGTGCAATTTGAATGTCATGGAGGAATTTGCATAATATATTAATGAGGGAGCAGTTATACAGTCACAGATTTATACTTGACTGTGCTCTATTATATGATAAAGTATTTTCTTCTAGTGTGGAATTAAGAAATGTTCTTTCCTCTTTGTTTTATTGATGAATTAATCTAACCTTGAAGTATTTAGCATGAAGTCAACTTAAGGGTTACTAGATGACTTTTTATTAAAAGAGAGAAAAATACTGCCTAAACTACGACTTTTTCTGGTTTAGAAGGTACCTTTGAAATCATCTTTTGAGTCATAGGGGGCTTATTTTTATAGAACTGAGATGAGCATTTATACTTTATGCAGATTAACATGGAATAATTAATTCTCTTGGGATAATAAGTACTTAATAAATCCTTAAGGAATTATGCCTTCTACTGAATGGTTTGTACTATAAATATGAAAATTAAGATATTGATATAATTTGCTAGTTCCCAGTATATACATTTAGAATATATTTCTCTTTGTACAGAATGAACTGATTGCTAATTTGTCACTTTATTGTCAGGCTCAGCCAAATTAAATTCTAGTCTTGGCTCATAGATGCAAACATGTCTTTGAACTTGGGACTCGAATTAGAAGAAAATATAAATGACCATTTTAACCTTGACCTGTCTGTTATTTTAGACAGCTTGAAATAATTAATAGACTTTAAGTAATTGATTTTCCACATCGAGTCATTTATGTTTCCACTGTTAATGCAATATTTTCAGTGAGAAAGTTCTGCTTTCAAAAAAATGGAGTGTGGCATACTACCATTAGTTATTAGACTGATGACACATGATATCTTCCTTTGGCCCTGTTCAGAAGATAGTACTATTATATTATAATGATATTCTTTATTTCATGTAATAAGAAAGTAGGCAAATTCCCTTCTTACTCATCGCCTATTCACCATTTTTAGATTTATTCATTTATTTACTATGTGCAAGTGTGCATATGTCAATGCCATTGTGTGCATACAGAGGTTAGAGAACAACCAGAGGTATCGTTTCTGTCCCTCCACCATGTGGGTCACAGGGATCAAACTCAGATGGTCAGACTTGGTAGCAAGTGCCTTTACCTCCTGAGATATCTCACTAACTCCTATTCCTATTTATTGAATGATGTATGAAACCACTTAAGTGCTGGGCTGAACAAAAATATCACGATTATGGTAAAATTTCACATGTTCAAATAAAGATTACTCAAAATGTCTGATATTCTATTTGGTTTAATTAATGCATAACACCTGAGAAAGCAGATCATTTGAGTATACTGTAGGAGACAGACATTTATTTAAATTAAATTCATTTATTTATATCCCCAACCACAATTTCCCCTCCCTCCTCTCCTCCCATTCCCTCCCCGACCTCTAACTAAGTAGTCCATCCCCTAACTATTTATCTGTTTCTGTTCAGAAAGAGGCAGGTCTTCCCTGGATATCAACAAAACATGGCATATCGAGTTGTGGTAGGACTAAGCACCTCACCTTGTATTTAGGAGGGGTAAGGCAACCTGGTATGAAGAAAAGGTTCCCAAAAGCCAGCCAAAGTATTAGGGTCAGTCCCTGCTTTCACTCTAGGAGTCCCACAGTAGACTAAGCTACACAACTGTCACATATATGTAGAGGTCAGTTCTATGGAGGCTCCCGGATGATCTGGTCAGTCTCTGTGAGCTCCTATGGGTTCAGGCTAGTTGTTTCTGTGAGTTTCCTTGTTATGTCTTTGACCCCTCTGGATCCTACAATCCTACTTCTCTCTCTTCCTCAGAATTCCCTGAGGCTTGCCTAATGTTTTGACTGTGGGTCTTCATCTGTTTCTATCAGTTGCTAAATGACGCCTCTCTGATAACAATTGAGGTAGGCACCAATCTATGAGAATATAGTTAGGCATCATTACATTGACATTTTTTTCATTCATGTTTAGTTATATCCTAAGTTTCTGGGTCATCCAGCCCCCAGAGTGAGACCCATGCCTCCAGAATGACACTTCCAGGCAGTGTCAGGGGTGGCTTCGCTTCGGAGGCATGGGTCTCAGTCATTGGTTGACCACTCCCACAATCTCAGCACCACCACTATCCCAGCATATCCCATAGGCAGGACAGACTGTAGGTCAAAGGCTATGGGGCTGGTTTGGTGTCCCAATCCCTACATTAGTCTTTCCTGGTCATAGGAGATGGCCAGTTCAGTCAACATCTCTGTTATTGCTAGGAGCCTTGGCTGGTGTCATCCTTGCAGATTCCTGGGAGTTTCCCTTGCATCAGGCTTCTACCTGATCTCCAAATGCTCCCCTTTCCAGTCATCTCTTTCAGTACTCTCCCCCTCCAACCACATGCCAAGTCGATCCTTCAAGTTCCCATCCCCATTAACCCCCAGTCCACCCACAATATCTCTTCTATTTTTCTTTCCCAGGAAGATCCAAACACCCCCCTCCTCGATCCCTCCTTGTTGCCTAGTCAATCTTGTTCTATGGATTGTATGTAGTATGGTTATCCTCCACTGTACAGCTAAAATCCACTTACAGAGTGGGTATATAACATGTTTGTCTTTCTGGGTCTGGGTTACCTTACTCAGGATTATTTTTCTAGTTTCATCCATTTGCCTGCAAATTTCATGATGTCATTGATTTTAACAGGTAAGTAATATTCTATTGTGTAAATGTGTTTATTTATCCATTCTTCAGTTGAGGGGCATCTAAGTTGTTTCCAGGATCTGGCTATTAAGAATGATGCTTCAGTGAACATAGTAGAGCAGGTGTCCTTGTGGTATGATTGAGCATCCTTTGGGTATATGCCCAAGAGAGGTATTGCTGGGTTTTGAAGTAGGTTGGTTCCAGATTTTCTGAGAAACTGCCATATTGGTTTCCAAAGAGGCTGTACAAGTTTACATTCCACCAACAGTGGAGGAGTTTTCCTCTTGTTTCACATCCTCTCCAGCATAAATTGTCACTTGTGTTTTTGACCTTAGCCATTCTGGCAGGTGTAAGATGGAATCTTAGAGTCATTTTGATTTGTATTTACCTGATGACTAAGGATGCCAAACATTTCTTTTAGTGTTTCTCAGTCATTTGAGATTCCTCTGTTGAGAATTCTCTGTTTAGAACTGTATCCCATTTTTAATTAGATTATTTCTTTTTTTGTTCATGTCTAGTTGTAGTGTAATTTCACTTGTATTTTAATAAATAAAGCTTGCCTGAGAATTAGAAAAGTAAAACGGCCACACTGGCTAGCCTTACAGACCAGGCAACAATGACACACACACGTTTAAACACAGTAACCACTACAGTTTGCCATAGAAACCAGGTGGTAGTGGTGCACGCCTTTAATCCCAGAACTAGAGAGGTTTATAAAACGAGAGGAGACAGCTCTCAGTCCTAGTCTCATTCTGAGGTTTCCTGGAGGCAGGATCATCATTTTCAGACTGAAGTAGAGGTAAGAGCAAGTGGCTTTGCTTTTTTGGTCTTTAGATTGAACCCCAATATCTATCTCTGAGTTTTTAATTAATTGTACAACCTCTAGTTTCTTGAGTTCTTTATATATTTTGGAAATCAGCCCTCTGTTAGATGTGAGGTTGGTGAAGATCTTTTCCTATTTAGTAGGATGCTGTTTTGCCTTATTACAGTGTCCTTTGCCTTACAGAAAATTTTCAGTTTCATGAGATCCCATTTTAATTGCTGATCTTAGTGTCTGTACTACTAGTATTTTATTCAGGATGTTGTCTCCTGTGCATTCAAGGCTATTTCCCACTTTCTCTTTTATCAGGTTCAGTGTGTCTGGATTTATGTGGAGGTGTTTGATCCGCTTGGACTTGAGTTTAGTGTAAGGAGAATCTATTTGCATATTCTACATTCAGACATCCAATTATGCCAGCACCATTATTTGAAGATGGTTTCTTTTTTTCCATTATATAATTTTGGCTTCCTTGTAAAAAATCAAGTGTTCATAGGTATGTGAATTTACTTGTGTGTCTTTGATTCAATTTCATGGATCGAGCTGCCTGTTTTTATGCCAATACCATGCTCTTTATACTACTATATCTCTGTAGTAGAGCTTGAAACCTTTGGTGATATGGTGATATCTCTGGAAGTTTTTTTTGTATAGGATTATTTTTTGCTATCCTGAGCTTTTTGTTTCTTCATATGAAGTTGAATATTGTTCTTTCAAGACCCACAAAGAATTGTGTTGGGATTTTGATGGGGAGATGGGGATTGCATTGAATTTGTAGATTGTTTTGGTAAGATAATCATTTTTACTATGATAATTCTACTGATCCATGAGCATGGGAGATCTTCCATCTTCCAATACCTTCTCCAATTTCTTTCTTCAAAGACTTGAAGTTCCAGTCGTACAGATCTTTCACTTGCTTAATTAGAGTTATATCAAGATATTTTATATTATTGTGGCTATTGTGAAGGGTGGTGTTCGCTTTTCTAGGCCTGTATATCATTTGTGTATAGGAAGGCTACTGATTTTTTTTTAGTCAATCTGGATCCAGCCACTTTGCTGAAGGTCTTTATCAGCTGTGAGAACTCCTTGGTAGAATTTTGGGGGTCACACAACATATAACTATCATGTCTTATGCAAATAGTGATATTTTGACTTCTTCCTTTCCAATTTATATCTCTTTGATCTCCTTTTGTTGTCTTACTGCTTTAGCTAGAAATTAAAGTACAATATTGAATAGATGTGGAGAGAGTGGACAGCCTTTTCTTGTTCCTGATTTTAGTGGAATCTCTTTGAGTTTATACATTTAATTTGATGATGACTATCAGTTTGCTGTATATATTCTTATTATATTTAGGTATGTTCCTTGTA
This sequence comes from Myodes glareolus, assembly GCF_982192425.1. NCBI lineage: Eukaryota > Metazoa > Chordata > Mammalia > Rodentia > Cricetidae > Myodes > Myodes glareolus. Next base: position 120,132,614 of record NC_142053.1, read on the forward strand.
TCCCTGATCTCTCTATGACTTTTTCATGAAGGGGTGTTGGATTTTATTAAAGCCTTTTTCAGCATCTAATGAGATGATGATCTGTTTTTTTCTTTCAGTTTGTTTGTATGGTAGATTACATTGACAGATTTTCATATGTTGAACCAGCCCTGCATCTCTGGGATGACACATACTTGAAAATGGTGGATAATCCTTGTGATGTGTTTTTTAATTCAGTTTGTGAGTTTTTTGGGGGGGAGGGACTGTGGCTTCCTCTTTATTGGACACTTTGTAGATGACACACAGATCTACAGTTATATAATTATTAAAATATCGACCAGGACTACAGCCCTGGCCCAGGGCTCAAACCAGAAGCAAAAAGAAATGGGGATGATGGGCTGGCAGTATTCCCCCAACATCACCAAAACCCATAAAACAAGGCTCTTGAATTCTTCCAGGGCCAGACCCAGGCTTGCGCCTTGGGTTAACCCAGGGACCCCTGGCTGCATCTCTCAGGACAAGGTAGCCAGTGAGGGTCTGGAGGGAACAGTCAGCCAAGTCCAGACACAGATCCAGATGGAAGGAAGAAGGGAAACGGACAGCTGGAGATAAGATGCAGCAAAGGCAGGCTGAGGGGAGAGGCTGTGGCAGTATTGCAGCCATGCGGGAGTACAGCCCCAGGGTCCTGTCCAGAGTGGCTGGGTAGGTGTCAACTGGTGGCATTCTCCAGGTAGCATTCCTGACCCAAGCCTGGTTGAGGGCTCACACGTTGTGAGTCCTCTCGGTGAGCTGGGGCTTCTCATCTACCAGCTTGGATTTGAGGTGCTCCTTGTAGGCCAGGATGTTTCCAGGCCACTTAGTGATTGTCTGCTTCTCACAGACCCAAATCTCCTGTGCAACCTGCTGGATGAGTCTGAAGTCGTGGCTGACTAACATCTTAACACCCTTAAACCCATTGGTAGCATCTGCCAGTGCATTAATGGTCTCGATGTCCAGGTGATTGGTAGGCTTGTCCAGAAACAGCATGTGAGGGTTCTGCCAGGCCAGCCAGGTCAGATACACTCGGCACTTTTGCCCATCTGACAGGTTCCTGATTGGGCTCACCTGCTGTTTCCCAGTGAGGCCGTATCTCCCAATGATCTTCCTCATCTCCTCCTTCTCCTTGATCTCTGGGTAGCACTTTATCATATACTCCAATGGTGAAAGGTCCAGGTCCAGCTGCTCCTGTAAGTGCTGATGGTAACGTCCTATCTTGACATGAGAGTGCTTCCGGATCATTCCATCTGTGGGTAGAAGCTCTCCAGTTAGCAGCTTCAACAGAGTAGACTTCCCTGCACCATTGAGTCCTAGCAGAGCCACTCTTGTGTCAAGGTCAATGCCAAACTCTAGATTATTGTAGATGCAAGGCCCGTTTTTTGTATACTTGAAGCTCACGTTCTGCACCATAATGGCAGGTGGTGGGATTTTACCACATGGTGGGAAATAAAATGACAGCGTCTTGTCACTCACAACTCTTCCAGTCAGTCCCGATGCCATCATTTTCTGTAGCGTTTTCTCTTTGCTTTGAGCCTGCCGGGCCAGCTTGGCACTGCCATAGCCAAACCTGGCAATGCGGTTCTTCGTGTGTGCAATCTGGTCCTGCTCCCAGTGAAACCTCTTCATCTGGTTCTCCTCCAGCTCCAGCCGTGTCTTCACATACTGATCATAATTACCCATGCAATACTTCAGTTTCTTGTTGTGCATGTGGATGATATTGGTACAGACCCCATTCAGAAAGTCCCGGGAATGGGACACGAGGACCAGGATGCACTTGAAAGTCTTAAGTTCCTCTTACAGCCACACACAAGCATCCAGATCCAGGTGGTTGGTGGGTTCATCCAGAAGCAGCATGAAGGACCGAATAAAGAAAGCTCTGGCAAGAGCAACTCGCATCCGCCAGCCACCACTGAAGTCTTTCAGCTTCTTCCGCTGCATGTCAGGTGTGAAACCCAATCCATGTAAGATTCTGGAGGCCCTCATCTCAGCTTTGTCGGCGTCCAGCTCTTCCAGCCGCTCATAGAGCTCCACTATGAGCTCCACTTCTCACACTCTGCATCCTCATGAACTAAGCGCTCAGCTTCCCTCTCCAGCATGGCCCGCTCTGTGTCCACCTCCATCACACACTGCAAGGGTGTTTTCTCGTTAGGAGGCATCTCACGAGTCAGATGGTAGATGTCATCATCTCAGGGATGGGCACTTTGCGCTTCCCAATGGCAAAGAGTAGCATGGACTTTCCAATTCCATTTAGGCCAATGAGGCCATAATGACAGCCCGAGTTTAGTTCTAGTTTGGTGTCACTGAGCAGCTCTTGACCGTGAAAGGTGAGTGAGAGGTTGATGATGTGGACGTCAGTACTGTTGGGGTGAGAGGCCAGGATGCCGGTGACAGCGCGAGCAGCAGTTTTCTTCATCTCAAAGCCCTCTAGCTCCTTGGTCAGCAAATCCACTTCTGTGACCTCTCTGCCATTGGCCTCCTCATTTTTCTCCTCTGCCACCTGAGGTTCTGTGACAGCGTCTCCATTTTCTTCATGTTCCTTTTGGGGCCGCTGTCGAGCTTTGGCAGCTTCCTTCTTTTTGGCTGCCTTCTTCTTGACCAGGTTGGAGGGCATGGTGATGAGGCACAGGGGTAGTTACTGTTCTAGAGTGGGGCCTCGTCGCTCAGCCTCAGTTTCTGAGTATTTTATTGAATATTTTTACATAAATGTTCATGAGGGAAATTGGTCTGCAATTCTCAATTTTGTTGAGTTTTTGAGTATTTTGGGTATCAGAGTGACTGTGGCCTCATAAATAGAATTTGGCGATGTTTCTTCTGTTTCTATTTTGTGAAATAATTTGAGGATTATTGGTATTAGCTCTTCTTTGAAGATCTAAAGGAATTCTGTGCTAAAACTTTCTGGCCCTGGGCTTTATTCAGTTGGAGACTTTTAATGACTGCTTCTCCTTCTCTAGTAGTTGTTGGTCTGTTTAAATTGTTTATCTGCTCTTGATTCATTTTTAGTATGTGATATATATCAAGAAATTTGTTCATTTCTTTTAGATTTTCCAATTTGGGGAGTATAGGATTTTGACGTATGATCTAGTGATTCTCTGGATTTCCTCAGTGTCTGTTGTTATGTCCCCATTTCTTTTATGATTTTGTTAAGTTGGATATTCTCTCTCTGCCTTTTGGTAAGCTTGGATAATGTCTTGTCTATCTTATTGATTTTCTCAAAGAACAAACTCTGTTTCATGGAATCTTTGTAATGTTCTCTTTGTTTCTATTTTATTGATTTTGGTTCTCAGTTTGAATATTTTCTGTCATCTACTCTTCTTGAGTATGTTTGCTTCTTTTTGTCCTAGAACTTTCAGGTATGCTGTTAAGATGCTTGTGTGAGATTTCTCCAAATTCTTTATGTAGGCACTTAGTGCTATGAACTTTCCTCATTAGCACTGCTTTCATTCTGTCCCATAAGTGTTGACATTCTGTGCATTCATTTTGACTGAATTGTAGGAAGTCTTTAACTTCTTTCTTTATTTCTTCTTTGATCCAGTGGTAACTTAGTTGAGAGCTGTTAGTTTCCATGAGTTTGTAGTGTTTTTATAGATTCTGTTAAATTCCATCTTTAATCCATGGTGATCTGATATGATATAGGGCGTTATTTCATTTTTTTTGTATCTGTTGAGAAGGTTCCATGAGGTGTTGAGAAGATGGTATTTTTTTTGTATCTGGTTGAAATGTCCTGTAGATATGTTAGGTCCATTTGAGTTATAATGCCTATTAATTCCGTTATTTCTCTGCTTAGTTTTTGTCTGGACATCTTGTACATAGGTGATAGTGGTATACTGAAGTCTCCCACAATCTATATGTGAGGTTTGATGTGTGATTTAAGCCTTAGTATTGTTTCCTTTACAAATGTGGGTGCTCTTGCATTTGGAGCATAGATGTTCAGAATTAAGATACCATCTTGGTGGACTTTTCATTTGATGAGTATGAAATGTCTTTCCCCACCTCTTTTGATTAATTTTGGTTTAAAGTCTTTTTAAGATAGTAGTATAGCTACACCAGCTTGCTTCTTAGATCCATATGATTGGAAAATTGTTTCCAACCCTTTCCTCTGAGGTAATATGTATCTTTGATGTTGATGTGTATATCTTATATGCAGCAGAAGGATGGATCCTGTTTGCATATCCATTCTGTTAGCCTGTGTCTTTTTATTGGCAAATTAAGTCCACTGATATTGAGAGATATTAATGACCAGTGATTGTTGTGGAATATTATTTTAACTGTGTAAAGGTGTGTTACATTTTTTTATGCTGCGTTTCTTTAACGATGTAAGGTTGTGTGTTTAATTTTGTAAAGCGGTGTTGCATTTGTTTCACCTTGTCTGTCTAAGCCACCTGATTGGTCTAATAGAGAACTGAATGTCAGCAGCTGTCAGAGAAAGGCTAAATGGGGCTGGAAGACAGAGAGTGAGTAGGAGGAGAAATCTAGGCTCAAGAGAGGATAATGAGAGAGGAGAAGAAGTGGGAGAGATTGAGGGAGAAAAAGAGAAAAAAGTCCAGGGCCAGCTAGGCAGCTGCCAGCCAGCAGACACAAAATAGGACATACAGAAAGAGCTAGCTAGGCAGCTGCCAGTCAGCAAACACAGAATAGGACATACAGAAAGAAAAAAAAAAGCCCTGAGGCAAAACGTAGTTGAAGAGGAACAGGTTAAGTTATAAGAGCTGTCAAGAAACAAGCATAAGAGAAGGCTGGGTATTCATAACTAATATTAAGTCATAGTATCATGATTTGGGAGCTGGTTGCTGGTTCCCCCCCAAAAAAGCCTGGTATAAGTGATTGTTAATTACATGTATTTATTTATTTAGTTGTTTTTGTTGCTAGTTGTCTTAAGGGTTTTTATTGCTGTGAAGAAACCATGACCACTGCAACTCTCATAAAGAAAAGATTTAATTGGGGTGGTTCATTTAGCATTTCAGAGGTTCAGTCCATTATCATCATGGTGGAGAGCATGGCATCATGCAAGCATGCATGATACTGGAGGAGTAGCTGAGAGCCCTACATCTTGCAGACAATGGGAAGTTGACTGAGACGCTGGATAGTGTCCTGAGCATGGGAAACCTCAAAGCCCACCCCCATAGTGACACACTTCCTCTAACAACACCATACCCACTCGAAAAAAGCCACACCTCCTAATAGTGCTATTCCCTATGAGAGTACTGGGCTCAATTACATTCAAACTATCACATTCCACTCGCCTGTCCCCATATGCTTGTAACAATACCACAATGCAAAAATACATTTAGTTCAACTTCAAAGTCTCCAATGTCTATCACAGTCTCAACAGTGTTTAAAAGTCTGAAATTCGAAGTCTTTTCAGAGATTCATGCAGTCTCTTAACTATTTTCCCTGATAAAATAAAAAAAAATCAGATCACATACTTCCAACAGATAATGGCACAGGATATACAGGATATACACAGGAATTACCATTCCAAAATGTCGGGAAGGTAGCATAGTGAGGAAATCCTGGACCAATGCAGTACTTAAAACCAGCTTGGCAAACTCCAAACTCTGTATCTCCATGTCTGATGTCAAAATGCTCTTCAGATCTCCAACTCTTTTCAACTTTGCTGACTGCAACACATTTCTTTCTTTTGGGCTGTTTCCACTCCCTGTTAGCAGCTTTCCTTGGCAGGTATCCCATGGCTCTGGCATCTCTAACATCGTGGGTTCTCCAAGGCAATCCAGGTTTCAAAGTCATAGCTTCATGCAATGCCCTCCCTAGGCCTCCATTCAGGGGCATCCCCGACACCTGCCTGGTTTCAGAAGTTTTCCCTAATCTTGGGGGCAAATTCCGTAACCCATTTCTTCTATCCTTAATTCTAAAGCCGTAACCATGTGGCTGAAGCTGCCAAATTCTGCTGTTTACTGTGCCTTGAGCACGGCCCCCTCATTCAATTGCATATTCCCCAGTTTCTGTCCTTCTCTGCCTAAGCTTGGCTGTCCTAGAACTGGATCTCTAGACGAGGCTGACCTCAAACTCCAACAACCTCTTGCCTTTCCAGTGCTGGGATTAAGGGTGTGCCCCATCACACCTGGCTCTAAGCTTTTCTTTAATTCCTTTTCACAGATTGGAAACTTGGTTCAGTAGAATCTTGTCCTGAGGTCACAACTCCCATTATTCCATTTTTTAATAGTTTTATCTCTTTGAACACAGAATTTAGCTCCACGTTCTGGTGCTCTTTTTCTCCTCAAGTATTTTTCCTTGCTCAGCTTACTCTGTTTCATTATAAATCTTCATCAGAGTTAGCACTAATGACTACACAACAGAGTCTATACTAGGCTGTCTTGAGATTTCCTTTGCCTATGGAATTAATCCAAAACTCTTCACTATAGCTTCAGGCAGAGTTTTCAGACAAGGGCAAAGAGCAGCTACTTTCTTCATCAAAACATCATAGGAATAATCTCCAGGCAACATACTAAAATTCTTCTCCTCTGCACCCTTTTGAGATAGTACCTGGCAGTTCAAATCATTATCAGCACCATTGTCTGTTGTGGAATATTTTTTTACATTGTAAAGATGTGTCTTAGCTTATGACACTTTTTGAGTCCATTGACATTACAAGATATGAATGACCAGTGATGATTGTTAATTACTGTTATTTTTCTGTTGATGGTGGGTTTTTTGTGTGTGTTTCCCTTTTTTGGGGTTTTGCTGTTGTGAGATGATCTATTATCTGTGTTTTTGTGGGTGTAACTAACTTCCTTGGGTTAGAGTCTTCCTTGTAGTACTTTCTTTAGTACTGGGTTTGTAGACAGGTATTGTTTAAATTTGGTTTTGACATGGAGTATTTTGTTTTATTCATCTATGGTGATTGAAAGTTTTGCTGGGTAAAGAAGCCTGGGCTGGCATCTGTGGTCTTTTAGACTATGTATGACATCTCTCCAGGCCCTTCTAGCTTTTAAGTCTCCATTGAGAAGTTGGGTATAATTCTGATAGGTCTGCCTTTATATGTTACTTGATCTTTTTAGCTTGCAGCTTTAATATTTTTCTTTTTTCTGTATGTTTAGTGTTTTGATTATTGTTTGGTATGGGAATTTTTTTTTACAGACACTTTGACAATCTGTAAACTTCTTGTACCTTTATAGGCATGTTCTTCTTTAGGTTAGAAAAATTTCTTTTATGATTTTGTTGAATATAATTTCTGGGCCTTTGAGCTGGGGTTCTTCTCCTTCTAGTCCTATTATTATTAGTTTTAGTCTTTTCATAGTGTCTCAAAATTCCTGAGTGTTTTGTGTTAGGAACTTTTTAAGGTTAATTTTTTTTTGACTGGTGAATCTGTTTCCTCTATCGTATCTTCAATGCCTGGTATTCTCTCTTCCATCTCTTGTATTCTGTTGGTGATGTTTGCACCTATAGTTCCAGTTCACTTACCAAGATTTTCCATTTCTAGAATTCCCCGAGTTGGTGCTTTCTTTATTTCCTCTATTTCCATTTGTTTCCTTCACCTGTTTAATTGTTCTTGGCTTTCTTGGCATTCTTTAAGGGATTTATTGATTTCCTCCGATTTTTTGTAGATAGGTGTTGTTTAAATCTGGTCTTGTCCTCAATTGCTTTAGGGATTTTTAAATTTCCTTTTTAAAGATCCCTGTCATTTTTATAAAGTTATTTTTAAGGTCTTTTTCTTGTGCTTAAGCTGAGTTGGATTGTTCAGATCTTGCTGTTGTAGTATAGTTGGGTTATGGTGGTGCCATATTGCCTTTTCTGTTATCGACTGTGTTCTTACACTGGTGTTTAGGCACATGGATTTGGGATGATTATAGGTCTACTTGTTGATTCCTGCATTTGCCTTTGTTGGATTGGTGTTTTGTTCCTTTGTTTCTGTCTCCTCTTTGGTCTTCTGACCTCAGTAGACAAGGGTTCTGATGACTAGCGAGTCTTCAGGTTCAGTAGGGGTGTCTACTGGGGTTTAGGGGACCTTAGGTCTCTAGTTTTGTTGTGCCCTACCATAAAGCCAATGTCTTCTTCTGCAGTTGTTGGCCAAAATATGGAGACCAGGGGAGGGGCTGCAGTCTGGGATTGTTGAGCAGACTTTAAGAAGTGTTAGCAGTGTGCGGTGTCTTACCTGGGATTCCCTAGGACAAGACTGCCCTCTGTTAAAGTTGCCAGGGCTGTGGCTCAGAGTGTGAAACACAGGGAAGGGATTGCTTGGGTCCCTATGAGCAGCTTGACCCACAGTAAAACTGCCAGGGCTGTGGGTCAGAGTATGGAGCCCAAGGAAGAGGATGTTGAAGTCCCAAGGACCAGTCTGGCCTCTTGTAAAGCTGCTGAACCTGGAGTCCCTAGATCTGGCTTTCTTTACAATAAAGCCAAAATCTTATTCCTAAATTGTAGGCCAGAATATGGAGTTCATGGGAAGACAAACAGTCCACAGATACATAATTAAATGGTATCGGGTATGAACTCATCCAGTTACTGTCTGAAAGACAGTGTTGAGTAGAAAAATAAAATTACTATTAGTATTTTTTAAAGGGAAAATGATGTTAATTTTTGTCTTATACCAGAAAAGACTTGGAAGCTGAATGGATATAAGCCCAAATTACATTTATGTGTAGTGCATTGTGCTAAAGACTACTGAGGCTACAGTTTAGTTGTTTGAAAACTTATTTTGTGTTTACTTTTGATTAGATGTCTTTGTATACGGAGTACATGCACATGGCTGTTGGCCCCCATGGAGGCCAGAAGAGGGTGTCTGACCTTCTGGAACTGGAGTTACAGGCAACTATGAACCACCAACATGGGAGCTGAGAAGGCCTGCAAAAACACTCAGAACTCTTAGCCACTCATCTGCCTCTCCAGCTCCTGCAGCTTAATTATTTAAAACAAGGAGTTGACTGTGTAAGTAATACAAAGAGTTTAGATTGAGGAAAAGGCAAATGACTCGATATAAATAATAAAATTGAGCCCAAGTTAAAGTTAGAACTAAAGAAAAATCTGAGCTGCTAAGTCCTGCACTGCTGTTAATGGTGGCTGAAATGTGTTAAAGCAGGGGATAGACGGAAGCATATTCATTTCACGAAGAGTCTAAGTCTCATGCTGAGCGTAAGTTCTCTGTGTGACTCTAAGATGTTCAGTGTATAAGGTGGTGGTTCCCGGTCCTGTCCTGAATGAACCCCTTGGAGAATCTGCCTTCTTCCCCCAAGATTCATAATAGTTGTGCGTGGAATGATTGCCCCTTCTGTAATCACCTCTTGGTGACGTAGAAGCAAGTACCTCACCAGCTGAGTCAGCTTCCACTCTTGGAAATTATTTCAGAATAGAAATTAGCCCTTGAATTCTGAATTGTATTTCAAGCTCAGTTCCTTTTTCATGATTGTTTATGATTTGATTCCTGATGAATTTTCCAAACTCTTGACCTACATTCACTTTCCATGTCCTCAATTCTAGCCATATGCATACACACACACACACACACACACACACACACACACACGTTTGGATTGCCAAGCTCATTCCTCAGAACTTTTGCAGGTGTAGATTTTCTACTTTGACTGTCTTCCCAGAGATCCTTCTAAAGCTGGCTCTGTTGTTTCATGTATCTTTTCAAATGCTGTCTCTGGCTACTTTGTATAAAACACCACCTTGTCTCACCCCTGGCTTTGTTTTCCTCTATGCTTTATTACTAGCTATTACCATGCCATTATTTGCTTTCTTATTTTTGTTCCTCCATGAGAGGTGTTTTTGTATTGGCCCATTAGATAAGAGTGAAGAGCGGTGTGTAATTTTAAGCCAATTTTGTTTTCTGCTGTTTTCTTCTCCATGTAAATACTTCATTCTGCTTGAGGTGAAAACTGGGGGCATCTCATAGCTTTTCTCCATACTCTGAGATAACTAGAAAGTGCTCCAGACAGTTAATTAAAATGTCCCGTCCTATGTGATGCTCAGAATGTGGGATTTATTGAGGGATGATGCCTTTCTCTGCTTCCCTAACTATGTGTGACTAGTGGAAGTGCTTAAACAGAACGTTGGGGTCAACCTCTTCTTTTACTTGCTTTTGATTTCTCCATCACTACTTAATGAAATGGAGGTATTGGCTCTCCAGTGTTCAAGTGCAAGGAACGAGAGGAAGAAAGGAGAAGTAAATAGCACTTTTACTTGATTAGTACTATATGAAACTGGGTTAGAGCTTCTGGAGCTGACTGAAGATTTTAAGAATTGATTCTTTCCTCAGCACTTTTGTGGTTGGTAGCAATTGCTCCCATTGATCTGACTCTCTGTACAGTTTCCTTGATGAAGATAAATGCATCGCTCTTCCAATTAATCCTCTATTTCTTTCTGAGCCCAGAGAGAGTGGCAGCAGCTACAGCTGAGCTCTGCTGAGTAGTTCATTCCTCCAGGTGTTCCTCTGAAACAAGACCTATGGGAGATGGCCGCTGCTGCTTCCTCTAGTGAGGGGCAGTATGTGTCCTACAGGAAGCAGACCTTTCCCTTTAGAAACTCTGGGCGTAAATGGCAATGGGCACAGCCATTTACCTAAACCTGCTTAGTTTGTGTGATATTACATTTGCCATGTAACGCTTGCACCTAAGACTTGGAGATCATTTCAGAAGAGGGGCAGAAAGATTTTAAGAGTCAGCAGAGGAACAGAGGCTTTACTGAGACTGTCTGTCTCTTAGTGATGTCAGAAGTTCCAACTACTACTCTTGCATTTGAAATTGTGCCTGTGTTTGGATTTACTCATGAATGTCAATACCACAGTGTGAGCTTGCATGTGAAGGTCAGAGGAGTTGGCCTCACCTTCCACTGTTTTGTGGAACAGGGTCTCTTGTTCTGCTGCATATGCCAGGCCTAATGGCTTGCAAACTTCCAAGGATTCTCCTGTTTCTGTCTCCCGTCCTGCCGGATGAGCACTGGAAGTACAGATGGCATTACCGGAAGTAATGTGCCCAAAGCAGGTGCCTACCCACTGAGCCATCCTCCCAACTCTCAGTCCAACTACTCTTGATTCTCAAATGGCTCTGGAATCCCAGATGGGAAAATACAGCTTGCTTAAATTGCATCTACAAAAGCAAAAGAATAGAAATAATTTGGCCATTAAATGGATACCTTGGGGGAAAAGGTCTCACGTATTTGAATTTTCTTGGCAAAGCTTTAGCTTCTGAATCAGTCTGAAAGTCTCAGAATTTGCCAATTCTCATAACACTTCCAACAGTGTTATATTGAGTGAACCAATGCATATTTTTCTTTGACAAAATAGTCAATAAATGTATCTCATCTCTTATAGGAAGAGCTCGATCACATTTTAAGCATCTTTTAAGGTCAGATGGATAAAGGTGTTCTATTGATGGAGTTCCTATTTGACTGCAGTGAAGTGTGGGTGCAAAACTTTTTTCTTCTGTTGATAAAACTGAGCACTTTCTTGGTATATATCACGTATAATAGACAGGAAGTGGTCCAATTATATAGTTAACCATTACTCAGTTGTATTACCATTTCCCCCCAATATTTGATATGGATATAATGTTTCTATGATGTTTGTGACAGACTGGTTGCAAAGTTGAACCTTAATTTTTCAACCCTTCACACGTCCTGTTCTCCAGGTACAGCGTTGTATTTCCTCACTTTCCCAAATGTGACGTGGCTGGGTGCTTTGCTTTTAGCCAATAGAATGTGGTAGAACTTTTGAAGCCCAGAAGTATGTCATACAAATCTGTGAGGATCCTGCCATCCTGACAAGAACTTTGGCCTACTGTGCTGAAAGAGAGACAGTATACTGAGGAGAACTCTTTCCCCCCTATTCAACACTGTCCTGTAGTCTGCCAGGAACAAGACAGGCAGCAGTGCTCAGTTAAAACCAGAGTAACTATCCACCCAACCCATTGAGCAGTTAAGGTTGCATTTTGGTATGATGCTATTTGTAACATTAAGTACCTGCCTGATAAAAGCCAATTTTTAAACTTTTACTTGCCTCGGAGAATCACATAATGCTCCCCTGTGTGATTAATAGTCCCTCTAATGTTATTGTTGAACTCCAAATATGTAATGCTTAGACATGAAGAGAGTTCATCCTCAAAAGGGCTTAAAATACTCAACCTTTTCTTGAGGTTTTGCTATCTTTACATATTAATTTATTAGATTTTTCACTAATAATAAAATCAGAATGGTCTTTAGCCTTCAATAAACTTTATAGCAATCTTGAATAAATTACAAAGGATTCCGCTTAAGCAGACATCACTTATTTGACTGGTGCTATCTACAGCCATGGTATCACTAGCAGCTTATAAAGTATCAATTCATATTCTCTTCTGAATTGCTATGTTTGGACCACCTATATTTGTGGGGATCATTTGTGCATAGTTGAGCTATTAAAGTCTATGCTTTGGATTCACAGGTCTATTTTCAGGAGCCCATGGGGCCATAGTCACTATGATGAATATTCTTTATCTTTTTATCTAAGGAGGGTCAAGTGAGCATTGACTATCTTGGAATACAAAAATCTCCTTTTAACCTCATTCCTTCATGGGACCCAACAATTGGAAACAGCTTTTAAAAATTATTATTTAACAATTCCATATATGTATATGATATATGTTGGGCATTTTCACCTACTATTACCCTTCCTCATCCCCCTCTCCCTCTCACTGTACCCTTTCTTCTTAACAAGTCCCCATCCTATCTTCATGGGTTTTTTTGGTGGCCCAGTGCTTTTAATTATGTTTGCTTACATAAGCATGGATGGGGATTATTTATTGGACCATGGGCACCTTACCAGTGGCTAAACCATTAAAAAAAATAAATGATGTCCCCTTCCCTAACTCCCAGCAACCATTAACTGTCAGTATATTCTGAGGAAGTGTAGAGCTTCATAGAATTCTCCTTAATTCATGATAGGATGCTGACAGGTTCCAGTCTTGTGCAGGCAATCATAGCTGCAGTGATTTCATAGGCACAATAACCATGTCATATGCAGAAGACACTGTGAAACAACTTTCTAAATTGATGCCCCGAAACCTTTCTCCTATTTATTCTTAGATACTCTTCTTGGTTGTATTTCAATCACATATGATCTAGCTATTAGTCCCTTAGCTCTTGTAAGTCAGTATGTCTGTCACCAAGCTATCACGTTGGATGACATTTGGTTGCACTTAGATATTTGAGCAAACATCTATTTAGAGGGTTGCATAATGTTGATTTTCAGTTTGTAATATGCTCTAAATAATTTTAGTTTTTTAAAAGGAAAACCCTTTAACTATTTTCCACATATTGTTTTAAAAGAGCAGCATTGCTCAAATAAAATATTTATTCAATATGGGTTAAGATAAATAAAAGTTAATATTACCTATAAAATATCACATCTGTATGTGATGTTTCTGTACATATTTTACATGCATTTAGATCATATTCTGCTAAAAAAAATCAAGAATGCACCTTTTAAATTAACTTTTATTAAAATTCATCATTTGAATTAAATTAGAAGACCAGCTTTAAACATTTAACGTTTAAAGCAATATTATTCATATATTACTCATTACATTTAAGATATAACTATCACTTGATATGGTTTAATGAGAGGTCAATATATGTGAATTATTTTATTTCTTAGTGAAATTAATCTAAATATCTATCTAACCTCTTCAAATTGGACACATTACACCTAATTTATTCCATATGTGGCCAACATTTAATGCTTGGCTCTGTCTTTAGGGTAAATATAGGATACATCCACAAAGCTATGCCCTTGTGTAGACAAGAGGAATAAAGCAGTAGCTAACCTTAAGCATTTGGTTTGCAGAAGTACATCTACCTAAGGCAATACAGATGCCATTAATTGTATTCCGTTATGAAGAAGTTATTGCTCAATCATTTATTAGTCTTCTCTTTTCCCAATTCTGTTGACTCTCAAGGGGATTGTTTATATGTTTGGTCTGAGAAGAGTGAGAAGACATTATACGCTGCTTTACAAAATTAATCTGATAAAAACTTCACTTCAGTGATATTTTTCCAATTTTTTATTAATTCAATTTGTTTTATATCCCAAAGACAGTTTCCCCTCCCTCCTCTCTTCCCATTCCTTCTCACACCTCTCTCTACCCCCTCTATGCACTCCTCCTCCATTTCTGTTCTGAAAGGGGCAGGCCTCACATGGATATCAACAAAACATGGCATATCAAGTTGCAGTAGGACTAAGCACCTCCCCTTGTATTTAGGCTGGGCAAGGCAACCCAGAATAAGGAATATAGTCTCAAAAGTCAGCAAAATAGTCAGAGACAGCCCCTGACCCCACTTTTAGGAGTCCCACAAGAAGACTAAGCTATATAGCTGTCACATATATGCAGAGGGCCTAAGGTCAGTCCCATTCAGGCTCCCTGGTTTTTGGTTCAGACACTGTGAGCTTCTATGAGTCCAGGTTAGTTGATCCATAGATTTTCTTGTGATGTCCTTAACCCCTGTGCCTCCTACAATCCTCCCCACCTCTCTTTCGCCGGATTCCCTGAGCTCAGCCTAATGTTTAACTGTGGGTCTCTTGATCTGTTTCCATCAGTTGCTGTATTAAGCTTCTCTGATGACATTTGGGCTAGGCACCAATCTATGAATATAGCAGAATATCATTAGGCATCATAACATTGACATTTTTATGTTTTCCAGTCATGATTAGTTCTATTCTAGGTCTCCAGGTCATTCTCTGGGTTCCGGCCCTCCAGGCAGTGTCAGGCATGGGCTCACTCTTGTGGCGTGGGTCTCAGGGTGTAGGCAAATATTATTTCGCTTGAATACTAAATTTCATTTTATTATTTGATGTCCTGGAATATAGTAGATCTTTACAGTTATCATCTGACCATCATCCCTTACATATAACCCAGTTATCTTAAGAAAACACTGTGAATCTACAATGGAAAACCATCACTTCTTCCGAATAAGGACTCTTTTACAAGGCCTTCACTCCTGGTAAATGACTCCATTAGCTAACAAAATGTGTAAGTCAAACCCTGGCAGTCACCCTTTCAAAATCTACAGTCCTCCCTCACTTCCAATAGTTAAGTGTAATCAAGCCAAAGGTTAATTGGTAACTTGTATACTTCTCTCATAACTGAATCATCCAGGCCATTTCTTTTACTATATAGAGCAGTCATTGATGACATCTGTGGAGGAGTCTTCTTCCTACCCTTTTGGTTTCTAGTCTCATAACCAGTCTCACTTGTCCAATGCAGCTGCCATGTGTACCCTCTGATATGAATATCTGTATATAGACATCAGTAGGTAGCTCTAGCATTTGGGATATCACATTGGCATACTTAGAGCAGATAGACTCTCTGGCTTCATTTCCCTCGAATTACTCGTTCTTTGAGTTGTATATTTTCCTTGTCAACAGGTAGCCCTCTGCCAGACATATCCTTTGACTTATCTATCACCCTTCCTGTTTAAACTTCTTTTCTGAACCTTTTCTCAACCAACTACATCATTTTTATATTTCTATACTAATGGCTGCATTCTTTGTTTAGTATGTTATACTGGATATATTTTGTACTTAAAGAGTTAACAGTATATTTTGTATAAAATATTGCATTTGTTTATACGCCTTTCTCTTCTGCTACACCAGGAGGACTACAGATGTGGTACCCCCTAACCAGCAGCACCAGTATCTTTAGAGATTTTTTTTCCAGAAATTCCAATTCTTGATCTTTCCCAGATCCAGTGTTCTGTTAATGGGTCCTGGGCATTTGTACTTGGGGCTTCTTGGGATAGGAGAGACTGGCTAGGCTTGGTAGTATGCCTGGGCATGATATGGAAGAAGATGCATGAATACTGTGTGAACATTGTTCTCCATGTCAACTTTGCATAAATACACTGTCAGCATAAAGTAAATCATGAAGTACTCCAAAACATTTCAGTAATCCCATTAATTTGCTAAGGAAGCAAACTGCTACAAATGAGGACCTTTAAATAACATGAATTTTCTTACAGGTTTAAAGGTTAGAAGTCTGTAGTGAAGTATCACTGGGAAAAATTAAGGTATTGCCATTAAAATGAAAGAAAACAGAAAAGCAGTACAATAATAAGAATGCAAGTCTGAGTTGATTCTAGAGGTTCTAAGGAAGAAACTGTTTCTGTACTTTTTACAGTGTTTAGAAGTGACTATCATTCTTTGGTTCTGGTATTCTTCCTCCAACTTTAAAGCAATCAACAGCTGGTTGAGCTATTCTCATGATGCCTTCTCTTCGATTCCAATTCTCCTGTTACCTTCCTCTCCACTTCAGTATTGGATACACCAGACCTGCCTGGACAATGCAAACTGTTCTCTTTAGTTTTTTAAAGTGCACGAAGTAGCAGCCGTGCTTTCATTTGGCTGAGTAAGCTATAGTGTGGATTAGTGGTCCTGCTGACTGGTGTATACCCTTCAGTCTTTACTCATGAATTTGTTCTGTTAAGGAGATCCAAGACTGGAACATTGCATAAGCCACATTTTTATAGGTCAGCCTCAGCTGTTGCCTTTGGGGGATCTCTGTGAGTGTGAGAAACAGGGAACATTCAAATAGGTAAGTCTGAGTAATGGGGAGACTCTTGCACAACAGTCATTGTACAACTACTTCTTTTCATGCCTGAAGATCAGATCTACAGAACTTCTGCAGCCCCATCTTGCCTTTAAGAGATTTAGCACAGGATATTGCAGTGCTTTTTAACCCTTTCATATTACTGAAGTTATCCCATTCATGCCCTTTATTCATACAAATCTGTATAGTAACAAATGGGGATGAAAATAGAGCAATAGGACTGTTTGATGAAGTCTGTGAATTTTAAATACTGAATATTAAGAAATGACCACCTGGAGGCTTATAATACTTTTCAAATGCAAACTATATCACCTTTGATAGATGGGAAAGACCATCCCAGCAGGATCATTTGGGATCAGCATTGGTCAATATAGAAATGTATTCATGGATAGTACGCCAGTAACATGATGAGACAGAATGAATTGCAACCTGAACACTCTCTAACTTATTCCTTAGTGATGGTTTTATCTGTTTACTAGAACCCTTCTGAATCTCTCTGTGGCTATGTATGTTCTTTATTTATAGAACTATTTATATATTCTTAAATATTAATCAAGTTGAGTTTCTTCTGTACTATAAATTCAATACTGATTTTTAAGAAGTCTTTTAAAAATTGAACTGAAAGACTTCTTCAGATATTTTAAAGGAAGGCAACCTTTATTAGGTACAAGCATCTGACATTTCTCATCATTTTTCCATATCAAAATAGAAAGACTGGGTAAATAGCACATTTTCCATTGAAAGTAGCCTTTTATTTTAAGCATGTTGAAGAGAGTAAGTACTGCAATTTTAATTGAAGTAAGATAATTTTGAGAGAATACTTGGCAAAGTTGGCATAAGATCCCCAATTCTTGACCATATATATGGTATTAAGACAATGCACTATTTGTTCTTATCCCAGGAATAACTTTTAAAATGTTTTAAAGCATATATTCATTATAAAAATACTTAAAAGATATTTTGTGTATATGTATAATCTATTTTCATCATACTCAAACTTTTTTGTCTGACTTTTACTCCCACCAATCCCTTTTCTCTTCCCAATATCACATCTTCCTTTTCCTCTTCTTCTACTCCTCCTCCCCTTCTCCTTCTACTACTTTTCTTTATTTCCCTCCTCTTCCTCTTCCTTCTTCTTCTCTTTCTCCTCCTTCTTGTGACTCAATTCCTTATTTTCCATATTTGATTAGAGACAAGCTTGATAAGCCAGATTACTATTACTTGCAGAAATTTAGTAGCCATTGGCATTGTGGATTCAGTTTGGCAGTATTATGTATTTGAAATATCAATATATCAACCAATCAAAAGTCTAAGGGATGTTACTTTGAGTTCAATCCTTGTTGTCACTTGACTAAACAAAACAAAAAGATACCACAGAAGAAGGCAGGGATAAAAACATTGTCTACATCACTCCTTCCTTAACTCTAGGCAGCCCAAGGCAGAGAGAGAGAGAGAGAGAGAGAGAGAGAGAGAGAGAGAGAGAGAGAGAGAGAGAGAGAGAGAGAGAGAGAGAGAGAGAGAGAGAGAGAGAGAGAGAGAGAGAGAGAGAGAGAGAGAGAGAGAGAGAGAGAGATTCCTATTGAGGAAGAGAAGGAGGAATAAATTCAAGCCTTAGAAACCCAGAACTGTACCTGTCAAGATAAAATCCAATGCTGAGAAAAGCCAGATGTCCCTCCTGCTAGGCCAATGCCCATGAATAGACTAAGAATCTGGAATTTCCTAAAGCCTGGTGAGAATAAGAAACTGCCTCTACCACCCTTTCTCCAACCTAAGTGATAGAAAGGAGTGGTATATGATTCCCACCGCCAAGATCAGTACAGGAAATATAACACAAGACTTTGCCTTGAATCCCAGTATTAGGACCTGTAGATGAAGGCTGCTTGTTTATTTCCTGGCTGCCCAGATCCAAAATAATCACACAGAAACTATATTAATTGCAGCACTGCTTAGCCAATAGCTTAAGCTTCTTATTAACTAACTCTTACATCTTAAATTAACCCATTCCTACTATTTTATATTTTACCACCAGGCTTGTGGTTTACTGGCAAGGTTCTGGCCCATCTGTCACCTTCAGCAGCTACATGACATCTCCCTGACTCTGCCTTCTTTCTCTCTACATCTCTGTTCAGATTTTCCACCTGTTAAGCCACTGGCTGAAAGCAACTTCTTTATTAACCAATGACAATAAAACATATTCACAGTATATGTAGGAAAGTACCACACTAAGGCCCATCATGACAAGAACAAGCATCCAGTATAATTGAAAAAAAAAAACTACAGGTAGAAGCCGAAGTTCAGAGATTTCCTGACCAGCCCTAGAATTAGGCCGAGCCTTGTGCACTGGAGGGTAAGGGTGGACTCAGGTTTCACTCTGTATCATATCTTCTATCCTTGAAGTGAGCCTGGAAAACTCCCACCCCCCTAATATACAATACAGGCTCCTATAGCTGGAAGAATGGAGTACAACCCAGCTTATCATGAGCTTTGGCAGTCTGACTCACTCCACCACATGTTTCCCAATCCAGGGCACCACAGTTATTGCTTGCAGCACAGGAACCAAGGTTTGCGACCAGAGTTCTAGGTCAACTGCTGGACCAGGCAAAGGCCTATACTCCAATACAACAGACTCAAAATCAGCTGCCTCACTGACAGCTGTGGCATAGGTCTCAATGTACCCCTGAAGTTGTGGTTGTGAGATTAAGAGATAAATCTAGTTTAATATCAGTCTACGTGGACAAGGTTCTGCCTTTACCAACACTACTATAATATCAGGCAGTATAGCATGGTACACAGTTCCTGCTGAATAGGGGTAGGATTGAATCACAAGCCTAGTACTTTACCATAGAGTTTAATTCTAAGCTGGTAAAACCTAAAACTGGACATATACTAGCATCCCTATACCTAGCCATGTCATGTCATGGAGTTCTGAAGTAAGTCTGGTGGTGTAGGAGGGTCTTCTTTCTATGTGTTGCTTTCATTGGTTAAATAAAGAAACTGCCTTGGCCTTTTGATAGGACAACAGCTTAGATAGGTGGGGTAGACAGAACAGAATGTTGGGAGAAAGAAGGCAGAGACAGAGCCACCCGCCATGAAACTGAATCTTTCCCAGTAAGCCACGAGCTCGTGGTGACATACAGATTATTAAAAATGGGTTGAATCAGTATGTGAGAGTTAACCAATAAGAGGTTAGAACTAATTGGCCAGGGAGTGTTTAAATGAATACAGTTTCTGTGTAATTATTTTGGGTAAAGCTAGCTGGGAGCTGGGCAGCGGGAAGCGGTCTGCCACTCCATTTTACAACAGTCTAGTATACAGAGTTTGATTCCAGCTAGTATCACCTAGCGTTGCTGGCTGAAGTAGACTTGCCATAAGGCACTGAAGTCTTGTATAGGTGTTATCTCTGTGAGTATACATCTTGGTTGTGCTTGGTGAGCACAGACATGCCATGGGAACTGGGGACTAGTTCTCTGGTGGTAATTTCCCAAAGTTGAGCCAAATCCTTCAGTGTCTGACTATAGGCCGGTAACTGAAGATGAATGAGACATGCATGCTCACCCTGGCCCCAGGAAGAGACTGTGGGCTCAGGCACACTCTTTCTAGGTACTTTCCTCCCTTTACTTTCTATATAATAGTGTAAATTTAATGCAAGTTTTCATGCATGCTAGGAAAGTGCCATGCTTCTGAGTCATATCCCTATCCCCCAACCCCTGCTCCTTTAGTAGTATATTTGTGACAAATAACAAGGATATGAAGGACAGGCTTTCCTCAGCCTCTTTGCTCATGAATGTGTCTAAGAGAAGTTCATAATTCTGAGAAATAACTCTTCATTCCTAAGCTCCAAATGCTAGGAGGGATATTTATGTTGGATATTAAGTAACTTATGCTTTAATTCAACCATCCTTTCAGTATTGAGACTAGGTTATTTTATTTGAGCATTTTCCCAACAGTTTCCTGTTTTAAGAAATTGAAAAGAAATATATTGCTTTCACAGCCCCCAAATCAATACAGCTTCAAATATAGTTGGGACCATGTTTCTAATACATTTTATGTGGGTTGAAGGATGGTGCTGAGCTGAAGTACTGAGTGATCGCAGTACTTACATTGAAGCCATTGTGCTCTGGGGTATGAATGATTGTCACTCTTCTCTTGGCATTCAGGATTAAGGTGACCACCTCTCATCCTCACCACACACATGAGAATCTTCTCTGGAAGAAAATAGCACTGTCTTGAGTCTCAGCTATAGTAATGATGATCTCTTTCCTATCCATCCATCTTTAGCAACTCTCGTCCAGAACTGATTTAGGGACATATAATTTTAGCATCACAACTTACTCCTTTTTTCACCATTTAGAAGACAACATAGAGAAAATCTTGAGGCATTTCCAGTTAGAGCTTCTTTGACTAAAGTAATTTGTGTGATGAATGTGGCTATAATCCATGTACTCCTTGATAGCAGAGTTCCAGTGTCTAACTTATTTTTCTATCTCCCTTCCAGTCTAATTGTAGCTTGCACAGAAAGAATATTTCAGTATATTCCTATTAAATAAGTGAATTGATAATTTTATATACTGATGTTATGAGATTATCCACTTAATTTTAGACTTGACACATAGACTTTTGATACACAGAGAATAACCTTGATTCTTTTATATAACTTACACTTGTCTCTAACAATTCTCCAAATGTGGCATACATTTTTATTTTAAACTGTTTGCTTGATAACTCTAGTATCTTTCCTTGTTATTATTTTTCTCTTGTGTATTCCTGACCATCTTAATTCATGTTCTTTTGCCTCTGGCCTGCCCACTTCTGCCTGTATATGACAACATATTTGGAGAAATGTTGGTAGAAGTCATCTTAGAACCAAGATAATGCTATTTGCCCCTGGACAAGAATTCTCCCTTATGTCTTCCAGATTCTGAGAGTCACCGACAGTCTGAATTATGTCTGTTCAATTTCAGAGGTTTAATGGGTTAGAAGATGACCTGCAGTCCATGCAAAAGCCCATGTTCTCTCATTTATGCTAATCATAGCATCCACATCAGAGTGAGGAAGGTTAGCTGATATTCCTTTAACCCTACCCTGCATTGCATCGTAGCTCTCTATGTTACCATCTGTTAATTAACCTTCACTAGGTTTAATGAATTAGTACTTAGCTTCTCAGCTGCTCCCCTCAGGACCATCAATCATACCTTGAAATATAGACTATAAACACAGGATTCATTTCTGAGGACATCCATTCTCATCTGAATTTTACATGGGTGATACATCTTTATTTTGCCATATTGGTGAAAATTTCTGTCCTCAAACTGCTCCCATGTAACCACACAGAAACTTAATATTAATTGCAAACGCTTGGCCAATAGATCAGACTTATTACTAAATAACTCTTACATTTTAGATTAACCCATATTTCTTAACTATGCCTTGCCATGTGGTCTAGTACCTTTTCTCTGTATGGAGTACCCATCTTGCTTCTCTTTGCATCTTCTCACTATTTTCTGACTTTGCCTTTCTTCCTCCCAGCATTCTCAGTTTGACTCTCCCATCTCTGCTTAACCTGTTCAGCTATTGACCAGATAGTATCTTTATTAAACCAATCACAGTGACATATATTCACACAGTGTATAGGAATATTCCACATTGCCAATATTATGAACTCTTTAAATAGACTAAAAATTATTCTGCCAAGTCAAACATGGTGACATTCTCCTATAATTTTAGCTCTCTGGAAGCTTGAGACAGAAGGATTGCTGCTGTGAAATAATGTTTTTGTATGCTGTGAAGATGTGTCACTCTCATTGGTTTAATAAAAAAAACTGAAGAACCAATAATTAGGCAGGATTTCCAGGCACAGAGGATGCTCAGAAAAAAAAGGGGGGTGAAAATGTGAGGAGAAGCAGAGGAAAGAGCATGGGCAATACAGAGTAAAGGTAACAGTCATAGAAAAGAATGTAGGCTAATAGATATGGGTTAATTTGAGTTATAATAACTAGTGGGACAAATATAAGCTATCAGCCAACCTTTCATAATTAATAATAAGTCTTTGAGTCACTTTTTGTGAGCTGGTGACCCAAAGAAAAATCTGCCTACAACTGACAATTAATATTGGAGCACATATTTCCACATAAGATCTGAAAAAAACTTTAAAAAACGTTTCAAACAAACAAAATCAGAGCCAAATGTGGCTTCCTAATTTTTCAGCCTCTCATATGGGCCATGATACAGCAATGCATCTCCAGGCCATTGCCTGTGGGCTTGAACTGACAATGCACCATGAGCTAAGCTGCATGGCAGTTTAAGGTTTTGCTTATGCAGTTAGAAAAGGTTGCAGATAGAAGTAAGTTCAGATAGAAAAATCCTTCAAACAGGTTATAGTATATTTAAGAAAAAAAGAAAAAGAGCATAAACAGTCATAAAATAGTTTAAAAATAATAAAATAAAATCTTTGAAGAGAGAAGTAAAGTAATAATAATATAAAAAGAATAAGCCATGTAAGGATGGGAAATATAACACAGGGAGTTTTTACCTTATATGGTGCTTTGTTAATTTTGAATTTTTTGAATTCAAAATCAGACGATAGCTGCTGAAAGACATTGGGTTGTGGAAGGGACTGCTGAATTAAACCAACATATATAGCTTATGAATGCCTTAATTTTAAAATGAAAGTAAAAAATGTGTTGGGGAAGAGGTTATGCTTTGTTTCCACAGGAAAGAAAAGGCTGCGGATTACTTTCAGGTTAACAGAGATCAGATTTGTCTGGGGAAGACCTCTTGAGTATCTTAGCTACAGACATGGGGGAGGAATCCAAGAAAGACTACAGGGCAGATGATTTGTAAACTGATCCCTCTGCATTGGAACAGCTCAGAGATGAGAAGAGACATGATAAATCTTGTTGGCTACAGAGCCCTCATGACTCATTATTATTTGCTATTGTTTTATATGACATGAATAAAGATGTATATTACAGTTGGGTTTGCAGTCCAAATGGACTTATAAAGTTGATAGATGTCTTTTACCTGCTCAAACATAGAACAAAAAATTATCTTTAACTGACTTGTACACACTGCACATTCCATACTTGTGTTAACGCAAATATGTATGTGACCTTTAAAAATTTGTGTGTTTTCAGAGAAAGGGAACCAGATACCAATGAAAATGGGTGACCCAGGTAATCCAGTCTCTCAGAGTGCCTCTGTTGCAGTTTTCTTAGAGTTCTGCATCCAGAACAACTTCAAGGCTACCAACTGAGATGGGCCATCCCCCTAGACTACAGCAAGGACATCAGATAAGCCTCTCACTTTCCCAATTACACAGAGAGTGGACAACAAATGATATAGCTAGCTCTCCCAGGACTTGACTACTTTCCCAATTTTCTCAGTGTACCCTAAAGATGCCAGTACTCCCAGACAAAAGGAGAGAGTATAGAGAACACAACACCCACATTCCCAAGAGGTGGGATAGATGGTTTTGGTCATTTGGTGGGTTATGGATGTTTGTCATAGTTTAGAGGGTTTGGTTACAAGTTGCTATTGTTCATGGTCAGGAAAAAACCTAAACAAAGATTGGATTTAAGGATCTCTTTCTGAAAGGACAAAGTGGGGATATAGTATAGAAATTGTCGGGGTCTGAGACCCCAATATAAAACTATTTTTCCCTAACTTGACTGGTATAGAGGGACAGGAAATAATGAGGCGCAGTTCACACAGCAATATCAGAAGGGCATCTCAGGTTTCATCCATTCCTGAAGATCTACCCACATTTATTATTCAAACACCTTTTATCCCCCAGGTAAACCAAGGTGGAAACTCATTAATATTCTCTTTCTGGGGTTACAGGACTACCAAAACACTTGCAACTTAAGTAACCAGCTTGGAATTAATATCTCTCCCCAGGGAATGTACATTTTAACAAAAGATAAGAAGCCATACATCCTGAGTCTTTGTTAGGTGGCTAGCTTGTCTGGTAGGCTGACAGCTGCCTTGGAAATTAAGCATGGCCAGAGACCCTAGCTGTAAATATTTTGTATGAAATATGGGCCTACAAGAAATGATGGGATAAAAGGGTAAATTATTTAGTCTACTTTTGAACAACTAGTCTCAAATATTTTCATTGGTAATGGATTTTAGTATATTGATACAAATTTATTTTGTTATACTGAATGTGTGTTACTACTCTTGTTTATAGTATTGTGCTTATGCAGCTGATTTAAAAATATAATGAATAATTAAGAAATGTAGGTTAGGACTCTGAGCCTGGGCTGTGGGCTCAGCCGGGCAGGGGCAGTTCCTGTGCTCTGAGAGCCTGCCTGACAGGCAGGCCCTGAATCACCTCAGTCACATTCCTGGCCACCAAGAGACAGTGATCTTCTAGCAGACATCCATTGGAGGAGGGGTGAGTTGCTCCTGGCCCGAGGACTTTGGCTAGGAGGAATTTCAGACTTTCCCCACCCCCCTCGACATTCTGGTTGCCCTGCAGTGGTGGCTATACCCTGCTGAGCTCTCCCGAATCCCATCCCAGCCCTCATCCAGGTACACCTCCCTCTCTTTCTCCCCTCCCCCTGGGGCCACAAGATCTCCCCACAGCTGCTCCCTTGCATGCTGGGACAGGGCTGTGAGTGCAACCCGGCACGAGGGAGTGCCTGTGTTTCAATAGACTGCCCGAAGAAAGGTAGACATTCTGTCAGTGAAGTCCCTGCTCAACAAGGGAACCTGACCTGGTACCAGAAGATCCAATATAGAGCAGTTGAAGGAAAAGATGGGCAGACGCCAAGGCAAGAACTCCTCCAACAATCTAAAAAACAACATGAAATCACCAGATCCCAACGACCCTACAATAGAAGGACTTGAACCTCTTAATTCAGAAGAATTGGAAAAAAATGCCATGATGAAAGCAATAGAGTCCCTTAAACAGGATATGAATAATTCCCTTAAAGAACTGGATGAGAAGTACAACAAAAGGATTGAAGAAATGAGTAAAGAAATGGATGAGAAATATAACAAAAGGTTTGAAGAAATGAGTAAATCCGTGAATGATACACTGGGAAACCAAGAAAAAACAATCAAACAGGTAATGGAAACAGTTCAAGAATTGAAAACTGAAATGGAGGCAATGAAGAAAACACAAAACGAGGGCCGGCTGGATATGGAAAATCTAGGTAAACGAACAGAGACTACAGAATCAAGCATAACCAATAGGATACAAGAGATGGAAGAACGAATCTCAGAGTCTGAAGATACCATAGAGAAAATAAATGCTCAGATCAAAGAAATAAGCAAATCCAACAAATTCTCTTCACAAAACATTCAAGAAATCTGGGACACAACAAAAAAAACAAATCTAAGAATAATAGGGATTGAAGAAGGAGAAGAACTGCAGATCAAAGGCCCAGAAAATATATTCAACAAAATTATAGAAGAAAACTTTCCCAACTTAAAGAATGATATTCCTATGAAGGTTCAAGAAGCATACAGAACACCAAATAGACTTGATAAAAAAAAAATCCCCTCGCCATATAATAATCAAAACACAAAACATACAGATTAAAGAAAGAATATTAAGAGCTGCAAAGGAAAAAGGTCAAGTAACTTATAAAGGTAAACCGATCAGACTTACACCAGACTTCTCTATGGGAACCATGAAAGCCAGAAGGTCCTGGATAGAGGTACTGCAGAAACTAAGAGACCATGGATGCAAACCCAGACCACTATACCCAGCCAAGCTATCATTCACTGTCAATGGAGAAAACAAAATATTCCAGGATAAGAACAAATTTAAACAATTCGTAGCCACAAACCCAGCCTTACAGAAAGTAATAGAAGGAAAATCGCAACCCAAGGAATCCAACATCGCCAACACTGCCTACAATAACTCAGACATCTAGTGACCCTTCACGAGCTTAACTCAAAGAAGGGACACATACAAACTCTATTAAACAAACAAACAAAAAATCATAATAACCGGAGTCAACAACCACTGGTCATTAATATCACTTAATATTAATGGACTCAATTCACCTATAAAAAGGCACAAACTAAGAGATTGGATACGAAAACAGGACCCAACATTCTGCTGTTTACAGGAAACATACCTCAACCACAAAGACAGACATCTACTCAGAGTAAAGGGTTGGGAAAAGGTTTTTCAAGCAAACGGACCTAAGAAACAAGCAGGTGTAGCCATTCTAATTTCCAACAAAATTGACTTCAAACTAAAATCAATCAGAAGAGATGGAGACGGACATTTTATACTCATAACAGGAACAATTCACCAGGAGGAAGTCTCAATCCTGAATATCTATGCCCCTAATATAAAGCCTCCTACTTATGTAAAAGAAACACTTCTAGAACTCAAGGCAGTCATCAAACCACACACACTAATAGTAGGAGACTTCAACACTCCTCTCTTACCAATGGACAGGTCAATCACACAGAAACCCAGTAGAGAATTAAGAGAATTATTAGAGGTATTGAATCAAATGGACTTAACAGACATCTGTAGAACATTCCACCCAAATAGGAAAGAATATACCTTCTTCTCTGCAGCTCATGGAACCTTCTCGAAATTGACCACATACTCGGTAACAAAGCAAACTTCCACAGATACAAAAAAATATTAGTAACCACCTGTGTCTTATCAGACCACCATGGATTAAAGTTAGAATTCAACAACAGTGCTACCCCCAGGATGCCAACAAATTCATGGAAGTTGAACAGTCAACTACTGAATCACCCCTGGGTCAAGGAAGAAATAAAGAAAGAAATTAAAGTCTTCCTTGAATTTAATGAAAATAAAGACACAACATACTCAAACCTATGGGACACTATGAAAGCAGTGCTAAGAGGAAAGTTCATAGCACTAAGTGCCCAATTAAAGAAAATGGAAAAAGCACACATTGGAGACTTAACAGCACACTTGAAAGCTCTAGAAAAAAAAGAAGCTGATACACCCAGGAGGTCTAGAAGACTGGAAATAATCAAACTGAGGGCTGAAATCAACAAAATAGAAACACGGAAAACAATCCAAAGAATCAATGAATCAAAAAGCTGGTTCTTGGAGAAAATCAACAAGATTGACAAACCCTTATCCAAACTAATCAAACGGCAGAGAGAGAACTTGCAAATTAATAAGGTCAGAAATGAAAAGGGGGACATAACCACAGACATAGAAGAAATTCAGAGAATCATTAGATCTTACTACGAAAATTTATATGCCACAAAGTTGGAAAATGTAAAAGAAATGGACATTTTTTTAGATAAGTACCATATACCAAAGTTGAACCAAGACCAGCTGAACAATCTAAATAGACCTGTCAGTCGTGAAGAATTAGAAGTTGTTATCAAAAATCTCCCTACCAAAAAAAGTCCTGGACCAGATGGTTTCAATGCAGAATTCTACCAGAACTTCCAGGAAGAGCTAATACCTATACTCCTTAATGTATTTCACAATATAGAAACAGAAGAGTCATTGCCAAACTCTTTTTATGAAGCTACAGTTACCCTGATACCAAAACCACACAAAGACACAACCAAGAAAGAGAATTACAGACCAATCTCACTCATGAACATTGACACAAAAATACTCAATAAAATACTGGCAAACTGAATCCAAGAATACATTAGAAAAATCATCCATTATGATCAAGTGGGCTTCATCCCAGAGATGCAGGGTTGGTTCAACATACGCAAATCTATCAATGTAATCCATCATATAAATAAACTGAAAGAAAAAAACCATATGATCATTTCATTGGATGCTGAAAAAGCATTTGACAAAATTCAACACCCCTTTATGATAAGGGTGTTGGAGAGATTGGGTTTACGAGGATCATACCTGAATATAATAAAAGCAATATATAGCAAACCGACAGCTACCATCAAATTGAACGGAGAGAAACTCAAAGCCATTCCACTAAAATCAGGAACACGACAAGGCTGTCCACTCTCTCCATACCTCTTCAATATAGTGCTTGAAGTTCTAGCTATAGCAATAAGACAACATAAGGGAATCAAGGGGATTCGAATTGGAAAGGAATGAAGTGAAACTTTCGTTATTTGCAGACGATATGATAGTGTACATAAGCGACCCCAAAAACTCTACCAAAGAACTCCTGCAGTTGATAAACACCTTTAGTAATGTGGCAGGATACAAGATCAACTCCAAAAAATCGGTTGCCCTCCTATACACAAAGGACAAAGAAGCAGAGAGGGAAATCAGAGAAACATCACCTTTCATGATAGCCACAAATAGCATAAAATATCTTGGGGTAACTCTAACCAAGGAAGTGAAAGACCTATTTGACAAGAACTTTAAGTCCTTGAAGAAAGAAATTGAGGAGGATACCAGAAAATGGAAAGACCTCCCCTGCTCTTGGATTGGGAGAATCAACATAGTAAAAATGGCAATTCTTCCAAAAGCAATCTATAGATTCAATGCAATTCCCATCAAAATCCCACCAAACTTCTTCACAGACCTTGAGAGAACAATAATCAAGTTTATATGGCAAAACAAAAAACCCAGGATAGCCAAAACAATCTTATACAATAAAGGAACTTCTGGAGGCATTACCATCCCTGACTTCAAACTCTATTACAGAGCAACAGTGTTGAAAACAGCTTGGTATTGGCATAAGAACAGAGACGTCGACCTATGGAATCGAATAGAAGACCCGGATATTAACCCATAAACTTATGAACACCTGATTTTTGACAAGGGAGCTAAAGGTATACAATGGAAGAAGGATAGCATCTTTAACAAATGGTGCTGGCATAACTGGATGTCAACCTCTAGAAAAATGAAAATAGATCCATATCTATCACCATGCACAAAACTCAGGTCCAAATAGATTAAAGACATCAACATTAATCCGACCACTTTGAACCTGATAGAAGAGAAAGTTGGAAGTAGTCTACAAGATATAGGCACAGGAGACCACTTCCTAAGCAGAACCCCAGGAGTGCAGACAATAAGAGAAACAATGAATAAATGGGACCTACTGAAACTGAGAAGCTTCTGTAAAGCAAAGGACATTGTCAGTAAGACAAAAAGGCTACCTTCTGACTGGGAGAAGATCTTCACAAACCCCTCATCAGACAAAGGTCAGATCTCCAAAATATACAAAGAACTCAAGAAACTAGACACTAAAACCCTAATTAACCCAATTAAAAAATGGGGTACTGATCTGAACAGAGAATTCACAACAGATGAATTTCGAATGGCCAAAAGGCACTTAAGGTCATGCTCAACCTCCTTAGCGATCAGGGAAATGCAAATCAAAACAACTTTGAGATATCATCTTACACCTGTCAGAATAGCCAAACTCAAAAAACACCACTGATGCCTATGCTGGAGAGGATGTGGAATGAGGGGAACAGTCATCCATTGTTGGTGGGAATGCAAACTTGTGCAGCCACTGTGGAAATCAATGTGGCGGTTTCTCAGGAAACTGGGAGTCAACCTCCCTCAGGACCCAGCAATTCCACTCTTGGGAATATACCCTAGAGATTCCCTAACATACTGCAAAAGCATTTGTTTAACTATGTTCATAGCAGCACTATTTGTAATAGCCAGAACCTGGAAGCAGCCTAGGTGCCCCTCAATAGAAGAATGGTTAAAAAAGGTGTGGAACATATACACATTAGAGTTTTACTCAGCGGTAAAAAACAATGACATCTTGAATTTTGCATGCAAATGGATGGAAATAGAAAACGCTTTACTGAGTGAGGTAAGCCAAACCCAAAAAGAGGAACACGGTATGTATTCACTCATAAGTGGATTCTAACCATAATTAAAGGTCTTTGAGCCTGTTATTCGTGATCCTAGAGAAGCTAAATAAGAAGATAAACCTGATGAAGATTATTTAGCTACCTGCCAGGAGGTAGGAAATAGACAAGAGTCCCAGGTAACCTCGGGTGCATGGCGGGGGTGGGGGGTGGGTGGGAGGGTTGTTGGAAGGGGAGACGGTTAGAAAGAAGGGAGTAGGGGAGGAATGGGCAAAGCTTGGTGGACCGGGATGTGGGGGAGGGAGGAAGGATGAATATGGGATCAGGGAAGAATATAGTTCAACTAAGGGAGTCATTTTTGGGATTACAGGAGACTTGATTATATATGGGATCCCAGGTCCAAGGAGAGATCCCCAGATTGTTCTCTGGACAGAGGAGAGGGTGCCTGAACCGGCCTTGCCCCTAACCATACTGATGAATATTTTGCTTATCACCATAGATCCTTCATCTGGAGATGGATGACGATACAGACGGAGACCCACATTGGAGCACCGGACTGAGCCCCCCAAGGTCCAAATGAGGAGCAGAAGGACGAAGAAAATGAAAAAAGAAATAAGGACTGCGAGGGATGCTATCACCCACTGATACAAGGGGACGGATCTAATGAGAGCTTACCAACGCCAGTTGGACTGGGACTGAACGAGCATGTGATCCAACCAGATTCTCTGAATGTGGCCGGATTCTCTGAATGTGGCTAGCCCGGAGTCTTTCTGAAAAGCCTTTGACAATGACACTGGGACTTGTTTCCTCTGCATATACTGGATTTTTGGGATCCAGTCTGTTTGGATTCTCACCTTCCTGGACCTAGAGGGAGGGGGAGGAGCTTGAACTTCCCACAGGGCAGGAAACCCTGTCTGCCCTTAGGGACGAAGAGGGAGGAGGAGAGGGAGTGGGGGGAGTGGAAGGGTTTTGGGAGGTGGGGCGGAAATGGAAACTTTTATAATTTAATAAAATTACTTTAAAAATAAAGAAATGTAGGTTAGTAGTCATCTATAATAATCAGATTTGTAGTAGTCTTACTGTGTATGTTTTCAAAGTTACAAAGATACATTTAGGTAGACAGATGGTCTTCAAACACCTTAAAGACCTATAGAATATTGTATTTAAAATATTTTATTTTTAAACTTAGGGTATTTCATGATAGTGATGCATATTGCTCCTGGCAGTACCAACTTACTTCAGAAAAGATGATGGGCATTGAAGGAACTTGATGTGGAGTTTGTTTCCTTAGTGGCAAAAGCTAGTCGGTATGTAAAGAAACTTCCCTAGCCAAAACTGATGAAAGTATGCTGTCCAAATTGGATAAGCAGGACACAAAAGAAAGTTACTGCTGAACTTTTCCAAGACAAGGTAGGACAGTCCTTCAAAATTCCCGCTTCACAGAAAAGTCTATCAGATATTCTAGATCTGTAGGCTGAATATGGCTGCCCATTCATTTCAGAGGAACCTTGGGGTGACTGTATAGGCAGCAGGGTGGTCTCTGTTGTTTCTTAGTTTTAGAAGTTGCTTTCTCTGCACTTTGTGTTTATACAAGTAATATTTTATCCTTCTTAGATCTCTAATGGAGATTGAATAATGGATATTTATAGTTTTTCAGTTTTATTTGTTGCCAAATTAAGAAAAGAAACATAAGAGTTATAAAATTTACAAGGATAAAGGCCATAAAAGCTTAAATTGTTAAATCTGAAAAATCTGGAAATTGTTTAATCTGAAAATATCTGGAAAGATATTTTTAGGATGGTGATACAAGTTATGACAAAAACTGGTTTAGGTGTAAAACTCTGTACTAGGATAGCATAGATAATGGAGTATTTTCTCTAACTCTGTTGAATCCAAATGGCCTGGACATTGTAATTCTTACCTGATAATTGTTCTTATTACAGTTTTACAGTGTTAGAGTTAAAACTGTTTCTTTTTATTTAGACAAAAAGGGGAAATGTTGTTGGATAACATTTTTTTATACTGTGAAGCTGTTATATGTAGCAGCTTTAAAATATGCTAAGCAATCATTTGCAGAACTAAAAGGAGAAATGGACAATGGCATAATATTAAAAGAATTATACTTAATTTACCTATTGTATAGTAGAAAATTAAACTTTTATAGGTAATATTTTACTGGAAAAATTTCCCAATTCATTGGTTTTACTTACTGCATATATTGACTGCACATACTTCATCTTTTTAAGGCTGTACATCAAGCGTTTTTCAACCAACAGATTATATAGAACTTCAATTAGTTATGATATTATAAACAGTAAGAAATAAAATATAGTCAGCTTAAAACAAATGGTAGAATGAGGTAAGAAAGTAAACTAATTAAATCATTTCTTAAGTAGAGATTAATAGTTTCTTTCTGATGAAATAGTACATTTAGAAACAGTGCATGAAAATTGCAATCAAAAAGCAAGTCACAGATCAAATATATATATATATATATATGAATATATATGAACATGTCTAATTATCAGACCACATATGAAAAAACAATCGTGAAACTGAAAAGATATGAAAACCAATCAAATCAATTATAACTCAAAATAAGATAGGTAGACTTCTCCTAACAGCAAATTATTAGGTAATTTTGATAGACTCTTCTTATAAGAATCACTAGGAAAAGATGGCAAAGAACATTTTCTGAGATTTTGAAATAAGGTCTCACTATTCTATCCATGCTGGCCTCAAACTCACAACAATATTTAGATGGATTTTTCTTTCAACTGCCAGCTCACAAAAAATGACACAGAGACTTATTATTAATTATGATATATTTGAGTTTATATTTTTTCTATATTACTATATAGTATATTTATAATTATCTCTCTGGTTTTTATAGGATTTTCTCCTCTCTTTTTTACATTCTTTTGGGAAACATTTTAAATTTTCTATTATGGATTTTTTTCTCTCAATTAGCTAGCTAGTTGCACATAGTTTTATTACTTATTTAATGATTATTTTATTGTAGTTTCCACAGTATATTTCCTTGATTTAATTATTTTAACACATGTCTTATTTTGTCTACTTTTCTGACAATGCCAGGATCATAGATGAGCTTTTATTTTATTTTATTCCTTTTTTTCTTTTGGGATATTATTATGTAATCTAATTATACATATATTTTAAACTCAATTAAATATTTGTATTGATGTATGTATCTATGTATCTATATCTATATATATATATCTTCAGAACTCATTTAGAGATAACCTTTAAAAAATTCTGTCCCACATTTCTATGTTTCTCTCTGAAAATATTTTCCTCTTTTAAGATAACTTTTTATAGTGTTTTTTGAATGGCATGCATTCTGGTTATGAATTTTTTTTCAGTTTTTGATAGCAGACATATTTATTTCACCTACATTTTTATGAATATTTTCCTTTGCATTGCCTTTGAAATTGGCAGTTCTTTTCTCTAGGCACTTAGAAGTGTTATTCCATTACCTTCTGGGTTCTATCACTTCCTTAGAGAAGTTAACTATAGGTCTTCATATATGACCTTCATGTAGTTTTCAAAGTATGAGTTTAAAGGTTATCCTTTTGTCTTTGATTTAACAAATTTCACTATTACATGCACAGCTCTGGCTTTCTTTCTCCTTTGTCTTCTTGGAGTATACTGCACTTCTTGACTGTATGATTTGTTGCTTTTTATTTATCACATTTATTATTCTCTATATTTAAAAAAAGAAGCAAGCAAACAAAAATAAACCAAACAACAAAACTGGAAATGCACACAAATGGGGGTTTTTGAGGGCTTTTTATGTCCAATAATATTTGATTTCAGTTACTGTATATAAAAAGTTTCAGAGGGTCCAGGCAATTCCATTTTTCATCAGAGATTTCTTCTTTTAATCTTCAAGGCAGATATAAGATGATGACTACCAATTTAACTGGGCAAATGCACCTAAGGTTAGGTTATGGGTTATGTTTTCTTAAGTGTCTACCTACATATTGTTTTCTTAAATGCGTCTAATAATTGTTCTCCAAGGGCTCCAGCTGAAAATCTGGGATATTTTGTGGAGCTCCTTTACTTTGGTCCATTTTTAATGTGTAACAGCTTACCATTGAAATCTAGTCAAATTTATCCCTCTGCTATACATACTTCTTTTTAGCTTCTTGTCCTGTGCAGTATCAGAATCCAGTAAACAGTGTGGGAGAAAAACCTGTTAAGTAGAAGATTCAGATCTCTGCACCTTTTCACTGGGTCCCTAAAACCTTAAGTTCTGATCACTTATCTGCTTTCTTAGCCACCAGCTCATATTCTTAGCCTATTGTTGCATGAATAGAATTTCAGGTGGTTATTCACAGTTAAGCATGTACTGCTTTTGCAGATGACCCTAGATGTCTTAGTTAGGGTTTTTTGTTGTTGTGAGGAGACACCATGAACATG
Source organism: Myodes glareolus (assembly GCF_982192425.1). Classification (NCBI taxonomy): domain Eukaryota; kingdom Metazoa; phylum Chordata; class Mammalia; order Rodentia; family Cricetidae; genus Myodes; species Myodes glareolus. Next base: position 120,167,329 of record NC_142053.1, read on the forward strand.
GTAACTCTTATAAAGTAAAATATTTAGTCGGGGTGGCTTACATTTTTAGAAGTTCAGTCCATTATAATCATGGAGTGACATGGCAGTGTACAGGCAGATGGTGCTGGAGAAGTCGTTGAGCATTCTATATCTTGCCTTGTAGGGAACAGAAAGTGGCCTGACTCACTGGGTATGGCTTGAGCATATGTGAGACCTTAAAGACTGCCTCCACAGGGACACACTTCCTCCAATAAGACCACACCTATTCCAACAATGGCACACCTAATAGTTCCACTCCCTTTTCTGACCATCTTCTTTCAGACTACCACACTAGATCTGTTCCCAGCATCTAGATCTGATGGCTCACAACCACCTGTAACTCCAGCTCCAGGGGATCTGATGTGCACTTTTGGCCTCTATTAGCACCTGTGCCCATGTGCACATACCCAATCTAGATATACACATACACACACACACACATGCCTCATTTAAAATTAATTAGATTTAATAAATGATCAACTTTAAGGGCTGTGGAATAATCCTTTTGTATACTGTAAAGATTTGTCACTCAAATTGCTTTAATAAAAACTGTTTCTGTTGTATATATGTTATTTACTATGTCAAAGTTAAAATCTTACTTTTTAATTATACAAAAAGCTGGAAATTCTATGGAATAATCTTCTTGTATACTGTAAAGATTTGCCACTCAATTTGGCTTAATAAAATGCTAATTCACCAGTAAACAGGCAGGAAGTATAGGTGAAGCGATCAAACTAGGGATAATGGGAAGGAGAAGGGCGGAGTAAGAGGAGTCACCAGCAGATGCTGAGGAAGCAAGTGATGAAGGTGCCATGCTAATAAAGACACTGTCACATGGTAGAGCATTAATAAGGAATATGGGTTAACTTAAACATAGGAGCTAATTAGTAATAAATCTGAGTGGTAATTTGGGAAGTGACTTCCAGGTATTTGGCAACAGACTGTCAGGACAGGAAATGTCTGTTTACAGTAAAGGCTATTCCTTGATATTTGTCTATTTTATTTTATACATCTATCCAAGAAATATTTAGTGAATTGTTGGAATAACACACAGCCAATACAAAGACTTAAAACCATTATTTTTTCATATCTCATCTGTAATTATAATACCTTAGAAGGTTTGAGAGTAAAAGTTTATAATTCTAGCACTCAGGAAGCTGAGAAAGGAGGATTAAGAGTTCTATGCTGCCAGGCAGTGGTGGTGCATGCCAGCACTTGGGAGACAAAAACAAGAGGATCCCTGAGAGTTCGAGACCAGCCTGGTCTACAAAGCAAGTTCCAGAACAGCTAAAGTTACACAGAGTAACTCTGTCTCGAAAGGCCAAAAAAAGTTCTATGCTAGGGGTACAGGGTGATGGAGAAGTGGATTAAGTATTCGTTGAGCCTGTGTGAGAACCTATGTTCAGATCCACAGAATCTTTGTAAAGCCAGACATAACACTGCACATCTGTAATCCAAGTACTCATAAGGCAAGATGAAACCAAAATACAGGAGATTCTCTAAAAACTCACAAACCAGCAATCAGTGTACCTATCAGTGAATAGCAGAAGAGTCCCTATCTTAAACAAGGTAGAAGGTTAGAACTGTCAACTAAGGTTGTTTTCTGACTACCATACATATACCATGATATATGTGTAGCTATATCTATACTCATGAATATAAACACAGGCACTAACATACATGCAAAAGATTATGAGTTGTAGGCAACCCTGGAGACTTTGTGTCAAAACAAACACAAAATAAAAACTTATCATGACTATTGACTATCTGGTGTTTTATGAGTAATGGTCTTTAAAATTTTATCTTTAAAAATAGAATTGCCGATATTCTAAAAATAGGTATTGATAAGGTCATTCTGTGTCAGAGCCTATAGGCCCCAACATAGAAACTATCTTTCACTATCTTGACCAGTACGGAGGTGCGAGAAAATAATGAGACAAAGTTCACACAGTCATCACGGAAGGGCATCTCAGGCTTCCTCCATCCTGAAGATATACCTGCGTTTATTATACAAAACAACTTTTAACCCCCCAGGTAAACCAAGGTGGATACTCATTAATATTCTCTTTCTGGGGGACACGGGGCTAGTGAAACCCCTGCAACTTAAGTCACCAGCTTTGGAAAACACCTCTCCCCAGGCGATCTACCTTTTAACAAAGGAGAAGGAGCCATACATCCTGGCCTTTGTTAGTTGGCTAACTTGCTTGTTAGGCAATTACAGCTGCCTAGTGGCCAGTGAGCCTGCCTGTAAATGATCTTATATGAAATATGGGCCCACAATTCTGTTGTTAAGAAGACTTCTGTTTGTTTTCTGTATGTTTGTTTCACTTCTACCTTTCCGTTGGTATTGTTATTGTCTGTTTCTTATGAAGAAACCACTCTGATGTATTTGATTTTTTTTGTTTTATTTTGATCTTCCTCTTTTATGCTCATTTTCATTTAAAAATACATATCCATAGTTTTATAGTTGATGCAAAACTATCCAGTGTGCACTGGTGTAAGTTCTGTACACACATTAACTTTTTTGAATTACCTTAACAGAATTCCTGTACTAAATTCAGTTATTTATTCTCTTTTACAGATGTTAGAAGTGAGGCACAGAAATATTAAAGCAACTTGACCAGAATTACACAGTTATTAAATGACAGGGATGGGATCCAAACTCTGGGTTTGCCTCAGAGATGTGAGAACTGACTGTTCTTATTCACTTCACCCTTTCCAATGACTCGAACTCTCAAAATCTTTTCTCTGACTGCAATATTTTTACTTTACAGCCTTTGCACCAAGATTCAGTTTTCAGCTTGTTCTTCGGGGATAAATCTAATGCTTTCCCCCAAGATCCTCTTATCTTCTAATAAAGGCTGAATCTTCAGTTATCTTGAATTAGGAATCAATTTTCTGGGTTTCTAGGTTCTTTGGCACTTTCAAAGCTAGCCCCTAAACCAAACTGTCTGCCATTCCTAGAAGCCGAGCTTCCTTGGAGATAATTACAAGTTCATCCAAGTGAGCCTTCTAACAAATCATGCTTGGTGACTATTTTCTTTCCACTCTTTACTTCCATTTCCCGTTTACTGTTTTGACCTTTCTAAAAGTTCTTCCCTCTCATTGAAATTTCTGCCCAATTCCATCTCCTACAGTTTTCCAAGTATAATCTCCACTCCTATACCCCAAGGGTGGAAAACCCCCTCAGAATTGAGCTTTCTAAACTCCTTTTCCTTCTCTAGAAAACATGTCTTGTCATTGCTTTTTTCTTATTTTCTTCCCATGCCGTCTTGATTCATTTCCTTTCTCCTCCCATGCTTGATTCTTCCTTTTTTCCTGCCACAGATATTTGCTGGGCATGAACTGTATGCTGTTCCAGTAGTGTAGGTAACACAATGATGGTAAGAGAGTTCCTGTTCTCGCCCCTTTCTAGGGAGTGAGACAACAAAAGAACACATCAGTGTGTATCATGCCGGGTAGGCACTGGGTTCTTAAATATAACAGAAGACCAAGACAATAGAGGATACAGAAGAACAATATTTCATTTCTGCTTCTGGTAATTATGAAAAACCCTCATCTGGGTAATCCTTGGAGGCAGAACTGCCAGACAGAGAAAGCAAAGGCAGGGTGCATTTAAAAGATACTAAAAATTAAAGCCAGTATACATGAAATAATATCAAACAATTTTTAGTTTATGTATGTCTGGCAGTGCTGAGAGTGCTGAGATTTCCATCCCTAGTTTGAATTTCACAGGACATCCTGCATTTTATGGCACAACTCTCTGAAGGAGTTGCCTGTGAAACTGTTCATAGGTCTGGAGGTTTCAGGCAGAGGGCTTGTCTTTGGGATATTAATTTTATGGCTGCAAATGCACTCAGTGCTGAGGCTACAGAAAATCAATGACAGTGTTTTGCCTCCTAACTGCTTCTGCTGTGTCACTCTCCTCTCTCAGTGAACCCGTTTGGCATACAGCAGCCAGTGAACTTGAGAAGCTGCAAATCACGCCCCTCCCCTCCCCGTTCAAGGCTTTCGGTAGCTTCTCATCTCACAGCAAAAGTGAAAATTCTTAAATGGCTTTTAAAAAGCGAGCTCAGTGATTCTCATATTGTGCTCCCTGTCCATCATCTGAGGAATCTCTAAGACATCCCTTCTGCTTGGATCCCATTCTCAGATGCAGTTGAAACTTCTTCATGTTGCAGCCTGGAATTTGTCCTTTGAAAAGCTTGCCAGGTGGATGCATTTTGCCCTGGGGTTTGCCTACTATACCTTTCCTCTTTGCTTACCTCCTGGCCCTCCAGTCCCACTGGCTCCCACATTCTTCCTAACTCTCTTCAGTGATCCTGCTATCAGGATCCCCTCAGGAGAGCTGTGTAGTCTTTCATGTTCATGTGCTCTCTGTTCAAATATCACTCTTAGCAAAGCCTTCCCAGATCATCGTCACCCCCTTTTAATATTTTTTTCTACTTAATAATTTCACTCAGCTTTCCTTGACCGTTTTTTGCATTACATTTGTCTGCATCATTCTGCCTGATTCCCTTCACCATAATGTAGCCCCTGTGATGGCAGCATAGTGTGTTACAGACTCTGCTTTTGTGCCTAGAACAGTGCCCGACACATGTGGAGCTCAAAAGGAATGGGCTCATGATTGAGTTCAGAGTCGAGCTTAAAATTCAGACTTACACAGGTATTCATGATATAACAATTTACATTCTTAATAGAAAGCCTTGAATAGAATTTCTAGAGATTACAATGTGCCTGGTTATTGATTCTACCTCCTTGCCCTTGGTTTTCAACATCTCACTCTCTACACCCACTCTTGTGTCTGTCTTCAGACCTCAGTAAGGCCTAACGCCTCAACTCTTCCAAAGCTACTGCTTAGTATGTGAGACAGGCTCTTGAAAACATTATAAATATCATTTTATTTAAGTTGTGAAGATTCTGAGGTAGGTGTTAGTATTATTCTCATTTTATAGATGCAGAAACTGAAGCTCAGAGAAGTTAGAAAACTTGCTGGAAGCAAGACCAGTCTTAGAATTTTGGGCTTTATTCAGGTTGTCATTTATAGCTTTCTCAGTATATCGTCTCCTGTATCAGTCCCAGGGTCCTCTGTGTTTCTTCCCTGTGCAATTTTGGGTTGACCATATGACTGTCTTCCTTTCTCATTGTTCTGTTCTTCAGGATTTCTCCAGTATGTAGGCCAACCATGTAAGGGGAGATAAGGAGAATTAAGAGCTTGTCAATAGTCCTGTTAGGTCAGATGTCACACCTCAAGTTTGACCCTACAAGTCCTAGACTTATCTTCTTTCAACCTTTGGTACAACGCTTCTCTTCTGGACTGTTGCTATTTTTGGCAACCATTTAGCAACCAGATGTCAGAGATCATTTCAAGGGGTGAAGTGGAGGCTTTTGCCTTTGTTGAATAGGAGTCTGGTAAGGTGAGCCTTCTGTTGGCAGAGACTGCTTGTCCCCACTGGGCTCCATTCTGTTGGCAGAGACTGTTCTTTTGTTCCTGGCTGCTCAGACCCGAAATAATCACACAGACTGTATTAACTAAGCCACTGCTTGGCCAATCACTTAAGAGTGTTGCTGGTTAGCTCTTATATCTTAAATTAACCTATTTCTATTAATCTGTGTATCACCACGTGGTTGTGGCCTATTGGTAAGGGTCCGTCTGGCATCTGGGTGGCTGTCTCCAGCAGCAGCTACATGACTTCTCACTGACTCTACCTAATTTTTCCTTTATCTCTGCTTGGAATTCCCAACTTACTTTATTCTGCCCTGTGATAGGCCCAAGGCAGACTTTTTATTAACCAATGGTGTACAGAGGAGAATCCCACATCAGCCTTCCTTTGACTTGTTTTTGTTGATGTGGTAGCTTCTTTTCGCTGCCAATATACCACTTTCTTTTACACTTCGGAAAGACTTAAAGTTTATGCATGCCATTGTCAAAATGTCACCTTCAGAGAATAGATTACATTTTTTTTCAGGAGCTGCGAAAAAATGTCAATGTACTCAGTATAGGCTCTGAATAAAACCTGTACTTTTTCACCCATTCACTCCATTTCAAATTATCTTCTTTTGACTGCATGTTGAAAACTCTTGCAAATTTTATTGATCAGTGTTGAAATTGGTTGGGAATTTCATTATGTTTGTAGTTGCCTTCAGCATTGCAGTACTGGCTCTGGAGGTCACTGCAGATGATTCCACTGATAGCAGGGTTCTTGTATTTCTTTGCTGGGGGAGGGCTTTCTTGTCTCTATCTATGTCTGTCTATATGTATGTCTATTTGTCTGTCTGTCTCTCCCTCTCACACTTCTTTGCATGTTAGGCCACAAATGTTGGATATTTAAGGTATGAGAATGACCCTCAACCTTCAAGATAGGAACCATAAGATAAACAACTTTTCCTCACCATCAGCCAGATGATTTTTAATGTGATCTGCATTGTTTTCAGAGGGTATCTTGTGGGATTGCACCCCAATTGTTCACAGAAGTAAATAGCTCATGAATGCGTTGTTAACTCCATACCTTAATCCCATCTTGTCTCCTTTCTTCCTTCCTCTCCTCTTAGAATTCTGTGCAGTACCACTTGTTGAATAAACTGTGTTCAAATCTTTAACTTGGAATCTGTTTCTGAGAGATCCCAAACTAACACTTCTTGTAAAGAACAGAAAAATCCTCTGGAACCATTGACACCTTTCAGGTGCTGCTTGAATTGTGAGAATAGACAAAACTGGCTTATAGAGACCTTCTCATTATGGTTTGACAGCTGCTGAAACACCTACCCACACATACAAAGCCTAACTTTTGAGCACCGAGGTTCTAGCTATTTTTACAAATTTCCATTTACAGCTGTTTTGAGAGTCAATTTTAATACATTTGATTTTACTAGCCACCCATTTGACTCACAAAGACGAATAAAGTTTTGGCTTGACCAAAATATTATCTGGGGATGCCATTGTCTAGGAAGAAACCTGTGTGCGTATAGAATTAAGGATAATGGGCCTAATGCTACATATGAAAAGAGAACAGATTGCGTGGTAGAAGGAGGTGCATTAGATTCCTCAAGCAACTTGAGATGCCATTTAGTTCACTGGAAGAGGCCATTTTCTAGACAGTTAGAGGAGCAAATGACTCAGTAAGAGATGCTGTTTGGCAGTAGGGATTTCTGTAAGGGTAATTTCCATTGCCTTATTCCAACTTGTAATTCAGTACAGTTGCGAGGGAAACTGTGGTGTACACCTACCTCTGTACAGAAAATATAGATGTTTGAGAAAGTAAGAAAGTAAAAGTAAAAAGGAAGGGAGGGAGGGAAGAAGTATATATGGAGCATATAGGCACTTTTCTATCTTCTATTGGATGGGAAGTATTTCTACACAAATGCAAGCAAAAGAAATCTCAGTTCTGTCTCTACTTAGACAGCATTTGAATGGTATTCTGCATCTCTAGAGGAAATAGGAAATAGGGAACATTATTGCTATGAGCTCAGTTAAAGTCTCTCTCTCTCTCTCTCTCTCTCTCTCTCTCTCTCTGTGTGTGTGTGTGTGTGTGTGTGTGTGTGTGTAACTTCCTAGTTTTGGTGGTAGAAAAATGCACCACATTGCTTGGTATTTCATGTCCAGCTTGAAGTGTGAAGGAAGATTTGTTCAGGCAAGTCCTGCACCCACAAAATCTAGCTGTCATCACTCACCTTTAAAGGTGCTTGCAAATCAGCAGGTATCCCACGTGGGATTCCACTGTATTGAAAGAGAGTAGAATTGGATTTTATCGATGATTACAGTTTTCCAGAGACCTTTAAGCATCTTTTGAAAACTTAGATTCGAACGCTACAATCTCCAGAAATCAAAAGCAATGCAGTCCAGAGATTTGAATTTGGGAGATTTGGCGATAGCATCTTTTTCACATGTGATAAGGTATCTGATTTGGATTTCAAAGCTTAGATAATGTTATCACCACTTCAGGGATTTTGTATCTAAAATGATAATTTGTTCCATCTGTAAATGTCTTTCTCACTCCTTTTTCGTTTGTGACCTAGAAAGCAACTCCTAAACCCTTTCTTGTATTTTCTTAAAAATATCCTAATTTACATGGCATTGCTTTAAGCTTTTAAGTGGTGCATTGCAAGCACTCTTAGGGATAAGAACCAGTAAATATGTGGGCATGTGTTATAGAGAAATTATGTGATCTGGTTAAAGAAACTTTCCATTTTAGAGATAGAGTAACATTTCTGTTATTTTAATTATTTGATGGGAACCTTTACTAATGTGTTCTTTTCCTTTTTAATTCTTTTGCTTATGAACCTTGAATGTAGACAAAATATTTCAAATGATTTAGGGTCATAATGAACAGCATCGGATTATGGTGAGTTTTCAGATTCTATGGATGCAGTCAAAGAACGTTGGTTCTGGAAATAGCTTGCCATTATCATATCTGTGTCTGAGTATTACTTGAGTTTTTCCTTTAAAGTTTGTGTGCATAATCCTGTCAATGTGCCCGTTAATTCCATTTCATTCCCCACTTGAAACTTTCTTTTGGGTGTGTGTGGAGAGGGGTATTGGAATAGCAAGTAAAGTTAGGATATACCAATTCTGAATGGTCAGGATCTGACCTTCTTTTCTATGACTAAAACAGGCATGTATTATGTGTGCATATGTATTATGTGTGCATATGATGCCATCTAATTTGGTAGCCTAGAGACTTTTTCTGTAATTTCAGAACTAATTTCTCTAAGGTTGAATTATCTTGGCAGGTAAGTATATACTGTACGATTTTAATCATATTCATTGTGTGGTATTTCCACATACTTTCTTACATATTTTTACTCTGAATCTGGATGCCACAGTACCACTTTCTGATTGAGTTTTAGGCTCCATTTACCTTCAGGACAAGAAGCTGTTGGGGCAAGAGTGGTTTTTAAAGTAATCTTGTAGAATGAAACACAGGAAAAATCATACTTTCTCTTATGTACCTATTTCTGCTATCTGGTTTATTTCTTTTAGTCAAGATTATGTTTTCAGAGGTGCAGAATTTGAATAAAAGGCTTTTAAATTCCTCTTCCCTAATGAGCATAGTTTAGAGATGGTATTGCAGGAGTTCTGATATTGAATGAGCCGCCACTTCCAAGCCCCAGCTAGTGACAAAAATGACACCGAAGTGGGTTACAGATTAGTTTTGCTATCTAGCATTTTTAGCGCATTAGTCAAACTGGGTTTTCCTTGATTTTTAGGTACTGTGGAGAAAGAAAAAAAATTTGTCAAGTTTAGGGAAGCCTAATGGTGATGCGCTCCTCATCAGCTATGGAATATTGGTAGATGCACATTCACCACACTGAAAATTATTGCTTTATTACTTGGGGATCAGAAACTTCACAAAGGAGAGAGGTCATAGGTACAAAAAAAGAGCATGTTGTGGGACTTGAGTATGTTTGATTCTCGGACAAAGATTGCCTTAGTGGCCTGGGAGAGCTTCATTTTGTGTTGCAACTGAAGACTTTGTCATTGGCTAATATGGCCATCCAGCAAGATCTTCTATAAGTCGTATTTATCCTTCATAGAAAAAGAAACTACTAAGTATCTGGGACAATTCTTGATATAGGCTTAAGCTAAGGGTAGCAGTCTGTGTATATCCTTCCTGTGAGAACAAAGAAAATTCAGGGTTCATGGCCATGTAGTATAGATTCAGAGCCTCTTTAATTTTTCTCATCTGCTGAACAGAGATCAACAAGCTTTAGAGAATTTGTTTTTAAATGTTCAGCTTTGCAATTTTCCATCTGTAAAGCAGAAATAATAGTTCTTTCACAGATGGATGTTAGGAAGAGTTAGTGTACTGATATCTGTGTAGTCCTTAGAATGGTACCGAATGATACTTGGAATACAAGAAAAATATCAGCTTTAGCTGTTACTATCTGCTTTCTTTTTTCTAGCATATTTACCTGCAGGCCCTAGTTATGGAAGATACCTAGAATAAATAATTAGACTTGGGAATGGGTGCATAAATAAAAGTTCAAGTTATGAATTTGAATAATGTTTTCTTCCTTTGTAGATGTATTTCCAAACTTGTTTTCATATGAATACATGGATTAAGTACTGTGAACTTCCATTTCCTGACTCTGTTTATATAAAGCACCTAAAATAGTTCATCTCATAGAAACAAAGAGCAGAGTTGTAGTTACTAGGTACCTGGGGAAAGGCAAGTGGGAAGTTGTTTCTTACCGCGTATTATGCTTCAATCGGGCTAGGCGTGTAAGCTCTGGAGCTCTGTTGTATGTTGTAGCATCTATGACTAGCCATACTGCATTGTGCACGTGAACAATTTAACAGAGTAGGCCTCACATTAAGTGTTCTTCCCCAAAGAAAACATAATTAGCAAAGATGGAAATTATCTCCTTGATTAACTCCACATACATAAAAGAATGACATTGTGATTGCAAAGTTATATTTTTGCTAAACCTAATCATGGGATGATATGCTGTTTGTAATCAGAGTATATTAGAATGAACCAGTCATTGAGTTTCTGCAGTGCTATCATTTGTCAATATGCTTTAAATTCTATAATTTATCATATAGTAACTAGCATCTGGTGGCAATAAGGCAGGCCACTAAAAATGATGACTAGATTTTCTTAGAAAACAAAAGTATCTGATTGTTAAACATATTTCTCTGGGTTCCTTGTACATTTTATTGGTTCCCTGTGGGAAATGGTTTTAAAAATAGACAGTACACTTACCTACTCTGGAATTCCTCAATGATTCTACTGGTTTGTCGATGTGTTAAAAATATTGGAGCATTTTTCAAAAAACAAATAAGTACTTTTACTTTTAAAGTATATGAGTTTTTGTTCTAATAAAGATTTTCTAAATACATTTGATGTCTTGAAAAGGGGTTAAAGTGATAAATATTATATTCTACCCTATTTTGGGGATTAAAAACATCAATTTTGTAGCATATAAAAGTATTTCTCTTGAAATGTGTAGTACACTGCTCGTACACTTATTAACAGTCCCATTTTAGAGATAAAGGCTCAAAATACTTAAGGAAATTCTTCTGAAGTAGATGATAGAAGATTTACAATAAGTTGCAGGTTTTTTTTCTGGCTCCCATTCACAATTAAACAGTTTTCATCCTGATCTCAAAACTCTCAGAATTCAAAGGAAACTTCTGGGAAGTATAACACTTTAACAACTATTATAAGCAAATACTATTGTGAAATATTACTGAAAGGCAATTCTGCTCATTATTTTGGTACTGTGTATGCTGGATGAATGAAAATATTGTCAGAGCAAAGAATGGTTTGATTAGAGACTATAGAACAAAGAGAGCTTTATTGTTTTATCATCCTGGTGAGTTATGAGGGAGGGATAATTGTGTTGTGGGTGTTTCTGCACATGAAATTTTGTCCATAAACTAGGTGTGAGAGCTGGTATAGGAGGCGGGAAGCAGAATGGGTCAGAGAAGGAAAGCATATGTCTGTTTAATGGAAAACTTCAAAGCCGGTAAATCTTGTTTTGGTTTCAGAAATTGTCATCCCCCATCTTCAATTCTTTATAGACACAGAAGCAGTGTGCCTGCTGTGGCTTTGTTGATGCTTTCAGATTTCCACCTCATAAGATTACCAGATAAATAGAATATAATTTTTGTTTCTATTACAAGATAATTTGAGTCTAAGTGGTCCCCTTTCATCCTTTCTTGCCCTGATTACAACAGCAAAGCTTGCTTTATCTTATTTGGGACTCTTAAAAATGCTTTCTATACCTGGATCCCTTCATACATTATTCCAGGGAGAGATAAATTTAATTTTTATTAGCTCAGAGCTATGCGTCATTCTGCTAACTGGCACCACCAGCCACTTCCCCACCAGACTGGCCTTTGCTGAGGGCTCTAAATTTAGGATCTGAATGAGATTGCCTCTGGGTTACATAAAGAGGCAAGGAGGTTATTTTTAGCACACCATTATACCTAGAGAGCCCTGTGTGTCTATCTGATTTGTTAACCACAGGCTGAAAGAAAACGTGATTACTGATTCTCTCCGTGTACTGTTTGGTTGCAGCATCCTTCAGGACTAAATGACATATGCAGTTTTGTTTACCTGCAGTTCTTCATGTTTATTTCGCCCTGCTATAAACACACTGGAAATCAATTGTGTTCAAATACAATGGCAATATTTTTTTTACTGCATCTTTCATTTGGAAAAATACTCCCCAATATGCATTATGATCTCATTCATTCTTATTCCTATCCTATCTTCTTCCTCCCTCCCTGCCTCCCACCCTCTACCCCTTCTTCTTCATTTCCCCCTCCCTCTGCCCCTCTCTGTGTCTTGAGTGTCTTAGGAGAGGAGAGGAAGCATTTGGGCTGTGCCTTGTCTAAGGCTGCTGTCAGAGCTGATGAAGGCACATGTCTGTCTAGATCAATGAAGCTTTGGTTGTGTTTTCCTTTCTGGGCATTTGTTTTACTTTCTGTTTTGAGGAGATTGCTGTAACTGATTTGGAAAAATAGAAGTGGCAAGACAAACATTAGGAGGCATGCTGTCTCATCTGGGCAGAAAATTAATGGACACAGTAGTGGCCAGAGAGCAAATCTAGTCAGAGGCAATGTTTTCCTTGTCAGTGTATCCTCCTTGAATCCCTGCACAATAGGAAAAGTCAGCATTAGCCCTTTCCAACCCCTCTAGCTTGTATTTTAGCAACAAATAACAAACACTTACTTCCCTGCAATGATGACAAATTTATCTTCTAATTGTTTAGACTTAAAGTTATTTTTAAAGGGCTAGATGGTCATATGGCTAGTTTCTTAAAAAATATGTCCCTTTAGTGATTACATCCCATTCAGGAATCAGTGTAGTTGGCTGAAGGTTTTATCTGATGTGTACGTGTGTGTGTGTGTGTGTGTGTGTGTGTGTGTGTGTGTGTGTGTGTGCAGAGCAAGCAAGGAAAATGCTTTAAGCAGGAGATATGAATGGTAAACATTAGTGTAAGACTAGAACTGTTTGCTGAAACTGTACATTAAGGCATTGGTAACATGTTAGTGTTTGGCAATGGTTCTGTGGTGCAGGAAACTAGATTACACAATAATGACCCTGGTAGTTCAATCATGTTGCTTTAGAAAACGATCTGACTGGCTAGGCATACCCTTTTGCTCTTACTGGTTATACAATTTATGATTGCTCATCTTTTCTGTATCCTTCCTGATAAAATCATTTTTGGAGACATAAACCCAATCATGTTACCTAATATAGTAAAAAGCAAATTGGCGGCAACATTTCCTAAATAATGAAGATAACTATAAAGAGCCATCAAAAAACCCAGCTAATATGTTTCTCAACAGTACAACTAGGAAAACAGGGTATAGAATGTATGAAATAAATAATTATATTTCTCAGAAATGAGAGACACTTTCCAACAAGGTATTACCTTATTCAGTAGGACGATTGACTCAATTCACTCCATGCACCAATGCTTGCTTGTTCTTGGGTTCCATAATACAGCCAGCTGCAGTTTCCTAGGCTCTGCTCATGCCCACATAGGACCGAGATCACTAGATCTAGGTACTCAGGAATCTATAGTCACTTATAATCATGTTTGTTATAAAACCGAGACTAAAAGGAAAAGAGTAGTTTTTCTTAGACGAAATTCCCCTGACATGGCCCTGGGATGCCTCTTCATGTAATCAATGAGCCCCTGGGATGTGTATGCCCTCTTTTCTCTCATTACCCTGGCCTTACAAATTTCTTTCTTTCTTTCTTTCTTTCTTTCTTTCTTTCTTTCTTTCTTTCTTTCTTTCTTTCTTTTTTTTTTGTGTAGCACGACATGGTGGAATTTATTTAAAGTCAATGCAGGACTGTTGACAACAAATGTTCTCACTTGGTATATTAAATAAAATGAATTTCTATTGTTCAGTGGGCCACTGTAGATGCAGAAAAATACCCCTTCTGAGGATAAAGATGTAGAATCTACAAGACTGGAGAGCAAGTTCATTTGGAATGAGAGAAAACCATGAGTGACTATGGTAATCTCATCACCATAACCCCTGGAAAGCTGGGCTAAGTCACTCAACTCCAGAATGACCAGTGTTGCCATGGTTTCTTGTACATCACAATATGACTAGGATTTGAGGAGCTGGGTATTTGGAAGTTACAGATTGGTAGACTTACCATGAGAGCAGAATTCTTGGTATTAAAGGGTAGCAACAGGTATACACACATTCGCCTTCAGGCCATGCCTTCTTTTGAGGCTCTGAGAGCCCAGAGTCCTGAGGAATATGGATGGAGAGAATGATTCTGCCCTAGTGTAATATCTGAAAAGATATGGAATCCTGAATGTTACTTAGGAGATTTTTTGGGGGAAAAAACTTTGGAAATTGCAATGAAACATTCCAGAAGAGGGAATCAGGTTTCTTGTAGACTTGTCCCTCACTAGTGAAGAAGGACCAAGACACTAGTGGTAGATAAAATACTGGAAACTTGATTACTTGATTCTATCTGTAAATCTGAGTGCTAGGTTTGGAGGGAAGCTTGTCCTTACTCATAAATTAAAGACATTCACAGAGAAAATTCAATGCCTGGTACCCTATTACAAAATAAACAGATAGACTGACCATATTGAGCTTATCTTGCAGCCCGTGCCCATATCCTCATGGTCTACCAGTCTTCTTTGGATGCCAACCAGCTGTGTGTTGGTGGAGACAAAATGTTTTCCATTAGCTACACTACAGAGCTGATCCATGGAGTCTCTGTGGCTTATGCATTCTGAGTGTATATTCAAACTCAAAGGGATTTAACACCCATGGCGGATGACAGTCAGTAGATAGAAATTGGTCCCTTGGGCAAATAATTGGGAGGCATCAGCTGCATGGGCCCTCAGGGGATTTTTAGAAGGCTGAATTCCAGTTGTCCACAGAAACGATAGCTTAATTATGTGCCCTTAGGTTAACTTTCTATCCTTCCCATTTCCTTCTTCTCATACCTCAATTTCAATCTCTCTGGGTCATTTTCATGTGTTCATGCTATGTCACAAGCCTTGTTTCAGGTTTTCTTCTTCTTGAGTGAACTAAAACCAGGAGAGAATACATGGATCCCTCTTGCAGAGTTAGTAACAGGGAATGAAGAAGAGCCCTTGAAATTCTCAACCTGCTGGACCGACACTGTCATGGTGAGATCTAATTTGAGGTTTCTCAACTGGCATTTCAGACAGGCTCTTCCTTCCTTGTAGAGGGTTGACTGGTACAATGGGAGTAGAATCTCTGGCCTCTACTCCCCAGAAGCTAATGGTCTATATACATTTACACATAATTCCAAGAGATATATAGACCCTTTGGAAACTACCCAGGATCTCCCAGAGTACATGAAAATAAAGCTATTAATGCAAATATGCGTGGAGGTTTTCTTAGTAACACATAACAATGTATCTTGATTACACAAATATTCTGTTTATTCTACTTATTCAAATTAACCTGTAAATCTAAAGTTTGAATCCTAGATATTATTTCACTCAGCCTGTATCATTGGTGTCAAACTCCTTCAACAAGGCCAGTTGGGGAATCTCTCTTTCTTCAAAAGAAAATTCTTGGTTTCCTCTTAATTTCCTGCAAGCAAAGGCCTGTCTCAGCCTAAAGCCATTCTTTACTTCATCTCTAATGCCACCTAAGACTTGTATTATTAGCCTTCCCAATGAGGATGCTGGCTCATTCTACAGTGGGTAGGAAGAATTTACTTTAGTTATTTAATGACAAAGAAGCTCTTGGGAATTAACTTCAGGATTTGAAATTTGAGATTCAAGTGTCATGGTACAGGCGGGGTATGACAGAAGGATAACCTGCAGTCATCTGACGCCCCAGTTTATTTCTATTTGAGAAGAAGATTTCAACCTCTTTCTTTTGCTTCCTCTTTCTTTTTTGTCTTTCTGTTCCTTCTTTTCTTTTTTTTTCCTTCATCAATTCATTCCTTTAGGTTTCTGGCTCAGTGGCAGGGGGTGGGCATGGAAGACACTGTACTACATGGTAAAAGCAAATTTTACTGAGAACTGTGGAAGATATTTTTGTTCTTGACCAACTATTTGTGATTTCCCTCTCACAATATAATAATGTTATTGGATAGTGTCTTTTAGCTAACAGCTACATTTCACCGATACGAGGCATTTAGAAGGGGTCCTTGGCCAATGGAATGAATATACCTTGAAGTGACTCACGCTATATCTGGGTCTAAACCTTAGGACATTCTAGTAAGATCCTCTTCTCTGTTACTTCTCTCATCTGACAGCTGAATTTCAGCAGCTATGATGGACTTGGAAGCTTGTTGCAAAAGCCAAAAAGACTGTCTTAGCTTTGAAATTTGAATGACTAGTTGAACAAAGCATTAAACTTTCTCACCGTCAATCTCTAAGTACAATTGCCATTCAGGGTTTTTTAAATTTAAAGATTGTTAATTTCTTAAAGTTAGTTCATATAAAATGCTGTTTTGGCTTTCACAGTTGTTATTTCTTCCATGTATAGTATGTTTGAATACCATGCTAAGACGTCATTTTGAGACACTGAAGGAACACACAGTGCCATGTGACTAAGGTATATCCACAAGACTGTGTTCCATGTACAAATTAACAAAACCTTCTTGCAACCCATGTAAATGTGATAAAGATGTTTTATTTCTAAGCATAACTTAAAAGGGCAGCAATTTTTTATGAGATAAAATGGATTATACCTGCTTTATTGTTTTCCTATCAAGAGGAGAGTTCTTTGCCTATAGTGAGGGGTGTGTTCCATACCTCGTCCCTAACAATGCTCCTGGAGGTCTCTGAGTTGCCAGAGAAGAAACCTGTTTACCTATATACTGCAGCACTGAGAGAAGCCTAGCCTACATGGGAAGTTGAAGCTGCCAAATGTGAATGGAAGGATTTTAAAAGCTCATCTTGGCCCTCGTTTCTTGAAGGTTTGTGTGTGTGTGTGTGTGTGTGTGTGTGTGTGTGTGTGTGTGTGTGTGTGTTAAGGATGTACCCAGAGCCTTCTGGATGCATGGGCCTTGTTTTACTAATCTACACCCTCAATTCTCTTTCTCCCCTGTTACTATCATGTGGGTCACAGAGGAGCTTCTGTTCTGAGCCTTTCCTAAACTCTCTACCCACAAGACTGTGAGGAAAAGAAAAGCTTTGTCTTCAACGGCTACATCTTGGTAGAATTTGTCAGGTAATTGATGACTAAAATATCCATAATAATGGCTACAATTTATTTGAGATCAAACTAAGCTTAGGATTTAATCAGCAAAAGGAAGAAGAGCTTTAGCTCTATAGGGTTTTCAAAACCTTCTAAGATTTTGGAAAGCACAGAATTTGATCTTACAAAAGTAAGAGTTTGAATAGTCATGAATCCAATTTCAGATGGTGCCCTGGGAGAGAATAGAAGCAAAAGAAAACATGATCCAAAAGACCCGGGGAAACAGAAGCCACACACCTAGAATCTTAACAAAAAATAAAATGCAGGAATGTGCTTTATGTGGTTTGACTTGTTGCCTAGGGAAATTTTAAACCTCAGCCATGCAAGACAAGACATGATTGTTGATGCGTAAGGGGTGCTTCACTGATATGCTCTTATTTCATTTCTTTTGGTAGCGGTGGTAACCCCTAGTTTGTTACTCTTGGTATTTTACATTAGCAAGATCTTGACATTCTTGAATTTTTTTGAATTCAGAGTCCTGACATTTCAGAAATTGTTTTCTAGAAATTATAAAACTCATCCTTTAATTATTGCATTTTAACTTTGAATTTCTAATACATGTGGTGATAAACCATTTGTATCTAAGAAATATAAAACTTGGAATTGTTCAAGCAACAATACAGTTTTATTAGATGTTTAAAAGTCCATAATAACAATTACAGAATAGAATATTATCTGCTATTTAAGACATTTTCTATGTCTTTGAATGAAAAATTATCCAGGACATATTATGTAGTTAAAGAAGATAGAATAATGTATATAGTATCTCATCTGTTCTGTTAAAAATAGAAATTTATGAGAAAATATGTGTAGATACACATTAACATATACAGATATATATTTGAGAATGTAAAAGCTTTTATAGGTTTTTGAGGGCAGGGAACTGGGCAGGCATTTCACTTTATGTGTATATGAATGTGATATTAATATATGTCTTTGCAGAGTGTGGGATACTTATAAACCATCATACTTACAGTCAACAAATCATGGCATACTTATAAATCATCAATTATATGAATGAATCTTATTTTGAGTGTATGAATCTTTTTTAGTAACTCCAGATCCATAATTTATATTAGGGCAACTCTAGATAGGTATTCCATGGTTTTAGATAGGTATATGATCTTTGGAGCGTCATGCGGAGCATTTTTTACAATTCTAAAAATCTGATGTTCCTCTCACTATTCCTTCCTCACCTTCTCACCACCCCCATCTTTTTACTACCTCCATAGTTTTGTCTTCTGTGAATGTTTCAGAGTTGGAATTGTATAGTATATGCTCTTTTCACATTGACTTCACTTAATAATGCACATTTAAAATTCCTCCCTATCATTTTTTAGCCTGGTAGCTCATTTCTTTTGGTTCTGAGCAATACGCCATTGTCTGGATGTATGACAGTTCATTATTTATTTGTTTGTTTGTTTGTTTGTTTGCTTGTTTTTGGTTTTTTGAGACAGAGTTTCTCTGTAGCTTTGTAGCCTGAGCCAAAATTCACTCTGTAGACCAGGCTGCCCTCAAACTCATAGAAATTCATTTATCTCTCTCTGCCTCCCTAGTGCTGGGATTAAAGGTGTGCGCCACCACCGCTTGGTATATGACAGTTTATTTGTCCATCTGACTATCGAAGTTTATCTTGATTGCCTACAGGGTTTGGCAATTGTGAATAAAGCTGCTACTAATACCTGTTTGCAGTTGCTTTTTGTAACCATGTTTCCAATTCCTTTGGGTAAATACTAGGGACTACAATTGCTTACATGTACAGTAAGTTTCTACTTTTATAAAAGAAACCAAAAACAAAAACCACAAACTATCTTCCAAAGTAGCTCTATAATTTTAAGGCCAATCAAGAAATGAGTGAAAATTTCTATTGCTTCACATCTTAGTCAGTACTCTTAGTTGTCAGTGTTCTAGACTTTGATTGCTTTACTGAGTGTGTCTTTCATTGTTGCTTCAATTTCTATATCCCTGATGCTATATGGTATATTTTTTTATGTACCTACTTACTGGTCTGTATTTTATTTTAATTCTCAAGTCTTTTATTGTTACAAAGTTTTTACATATTTGAATAATAGTCCTTTATATGTCTATCTTTTGAAAATATTTTCTTCAAATTTGTGTTTAGCTTCCTGTTCTTTTTAACTTCTTACATTGTTTTCTATAGGACAGAAGTTTGTAATTTTAATAAAAATCAGCCTAATATTCTTTACATGGACTGTGACTTTGCTTTGTTTGCTTGTTTATTTTATTGTTGTTGTTGTTTTTACAGCCCAATTAAAGTTTCCCCTTCCTTCGCTCTTCCAAGTTCTTCCCTTCCCTCCTTTCCTTCCCACCATCCATTCCTCTACTGTTTCTCTTCATATATCAGTCAGCCATGGTGTATCAAGTTGCTGTAAACCTAGGGGCCTCCTTCTATCAAGGTTGGATGAGGCCATCTGGTAAGAGGAATGGTTCTCAAAAGCTGGCAGCAGAGTCAGAGACAACCCCTACTCTCTCTGTTAGGAGTCTCACAGGAAGAAAAAGACCTGTGATAGAACCAAACATGAATGGTAAAAATGTCAATGAAATGAGTCCTAAAGATATACTGCTGTACTCATAGATTGATGCCTAGCCCAGGTGTCATCAGAGAGGCTTCATTCAGCAATTGATGGAAACAGATACAGATATCACAGCCAAACATTAGGAAGAGCTTAGGGAATCTTGCAGAATAGGGGTGGGGATGAAAGATTGTAGGAGCCAGAGGAGTCAAGGACATCATAAGAAAACATATAGAATCAACTAATCTGGGTTCATAGGGGTTCACAAAGCCTGAACCAACAACCAGAAAGCCTGCATGGGACTGACCTAGGCCCTCTGCATATATGTTACTGTTGTTCAACTTTGCTTTTATGTTTAAAATGTTATTGCCATTCCTAAGATCATCTAAGTTTTCTCCTTATAGTAACTTTAAAGCTTTGTGTTTTATTTAAACATATACTCATTTCTCAATGTCATTTTGGGAAAAAATATAGAATATTTCTGTCTAGATTATTCTTTTTGTCTTCACGTCAAGTGTCTAGTTGCTCTAGCATAGGTCTTGAAAACATCCTTGCTGTGTCGCATTGCTTTAGCTGAATGTATTTGAGTTGGTATGTTTCTGGGCTCTCTTCTGTTCCTCTGACCTATTTGTCTACTCTTTTACCAAACCCACATTTTCTTTTCCAATTTTGTTCTAATCCTCCAATACAGTATCAACTATTTTATATCTTTTGGATCTGAATTCAAACTTCAAAACCAGCTTTTAGCTTCTTATCATAAAGTATGATGTTGGCTATATACATTGCTCCAGATAATCCTCCCAAAGTGAGGGAGTTCTGCTCTATTCTTCATTTCCTGAGATTTTTGTTTGTCATGAATATACATTGGATTATATTGCATATTTTCTTTGTATATATTGATGTAACCATGTATTATCCTGTTTATATTGATGCGAGGAATTGTATTGATTTTTGAATAGTGGGTCAGTTTTATGTACCTGTGATAAATCATACTTGGCCTTGTGAATTATCCTTAAAAATATAAATAGATATGTATGTTCATGTGTGTGTGTATACAACTGAAAAGTAGTGATAGTTTGAGCTAAGATGTTAAAGTTCTAAATCCTTTAGCTTTTCACCATGACTTTCTGTTGGCATACAAAAGAGTTCTAAATAGCCAGCAATGGAGTATAACAAAGGTTTATTTATTAGGGTATAAACTCAGAGAAAAAGTAGTTATCCGCAGTCCTTTGTGTGCATTGGGCACTGGAACCGAATTCAGCAGTCAAGAGGTCCCTACACTCTTTAACTCTGCATTTATAGTACATGAAACCACACCCATGAGACAATCCTTCGGGTTCCTGCTTCATGAAAGAGTCTGCCAGAAATTCTCCAGAATACAGAAGAAAGTGACTGCAAACTGTCAATTTAGGCAGAACTATCTTTGAAATTTCCTGTTTCATGGAAATATCTGCTGGATGCTATGGGCCTCTAGGCTGAAGATGGATGCCCCAATAGTACAGAAGAACTTTGAGTGATTGTCCAGGAAGTGAGATGTCTCTGTCATTTCTAGAGTTTTAGAAGTTGCTTACAATGTACTTCCTGTTAACTTAGGTGATATAATGTCCTTCTGGAGTCTTTGATGTAGTTGAAGAATAGATAGTAATAATATAGTTTTCCTTAGTTATGATAAAAGATAAAATAGATATAAATATTGTAACTGTAATTCTTGCTTGATAACTGTTTTGTATAATTTTATGATGTTAAAGTTAAAACCTTCCTTTATATTTAAACAGAAAAGGGAAGGTGATGTGGGATTTCCCTCTGTATGCTGTGAATACCATTGGTTAATAAAGAAACTGTCTTGAACCTGGGCAGGGAATAGAGGTAGGCAAAGAAAGCTAAACTGAATGCTGGGAGAAAGGAAGAGGAGTCAGGGAGAAACCATGTAGCCCTGCCAAAGACAGACACTGGAACTTTACCCGGTAAGTTACTGCCACATGGCAATACACAGATGAATAAAAATGGGATAAATTAAGATGTAAGATTCAGCCAAGAAGAAGCTATAGTTAATAGACTAAACAGTGATTTAAATAAAGCAAAAACAAAACAAAACAAAAACCAAAGTGGGCTGGTATCTTAAGGGCTATTGACTGAAGGAATTCCCACAGCAATTTTCTCTTATTTTTAAAATTTTTGTTGGTGTTCTTGGTTTTTTATTTCTTGCCCTGAGAATAGTCTATTATCATATTTTTACCTTTCTCCAGGATTATATCAGTCATTTAGCTCTGTCGGCACTTACTTTTCCTTTCTTCCATGGCTCATATGAGTGAAAATAATGCATGACAACTAGGGAATAACATAAGAACATTTTTGACTTCTGTCTATGTTCTCCTTGCTTGTTTATCCCATCTCTGGCATGGAAGAATGTTGACATTTCTTAATTAAACATTACACAAATGAATTTGAAACAATCTGTGACTCACTCTCATTCCAGTTTATCCCCCCTCCATGTTCAATTTTTAGATGCTCTAGCTTATTCACAATATTATTTCTTTACTACCCCACTTTTTGTTTTACAAGAGATCAACAATAAACCATAGTTTTCTATCAAGACTCTAATGTCTTCAGTAATAGTCTGGTGTTTTATTAGATACAGAAAAATGTTCCTGTAAGTTCTTACCCTTGGGAGCTCCTAATTGAGTTTCTAAATTGGATTACATATTACACTCTCTGATATTGACTCACTGTGATAGTGCACAGGCAAGAGAAATATTTCAAGGTAGAGATGGCGAAGACAAGAGTGGACCTTGATAAATGGTATAGTTTCATATAGAAGCAAAAGAGAAGGGAGATATTAACAGAGAATGATGCACTATAATCAAAGACTCAGAGGCAGAAATGAGCCTGCACTGGATTAAGATTGCTGCATAACACATCTATGTTTTCAGTCTTCATATTTCATACTTAGGAATCCAAAGTCTACAAGAGAGGGGGAGTAGAAATAGACAATAGCATGTCCTAGATACCGAGTAGGCTATGTTAAATGGAACTTTATTGTCTGTGTTCTGTGTGTTGGCGATAACTTGTACCACAGTAGCCCTTAGTCACAAAGTCCTCTAGTGACAAATTGAAACTACTTGACAGTGCTCATTCCCCGCAGGACTCTAGAGCCCTTGTGTATTACACTGTCTGGAAATCTTTTCAGTTTCCAGGGCTCAGAGATTGTCTTTAGGTCCTAGATCCCTGATCTCTTATTATCCCCAGACTTGAGATTGGGTTGCCTATTAGGGATAATCTGCCACCTAAGGATTGAGCATTTTCTTCTCCAAAGCCCTTTTATGGGAGAAAATATGTACTTTGGAAGACAAGATGTAAAACTTTACTGTGGAGCCCCTTTAAGGCTATATGAAAAAGCAAAACAAAGCAACAAAACCAAAAGTATACTCACAAAAACCTCAAGAGTATTTATAGAGTTTGAAGTTGAGTTGAAGGCGTGGCAAACATTACTATTGTCATTAAGTCATAAATATATATAAAACATAGCCATATCAATTCACATTTCTGAGACTTAGTCCCCTTATCTGTAAAATTAACAGGGTGGGATCTTTCAACTTTGGCTGCTAATTCTAACAACTGGAGAAGTATGGGAACATCTTAAAGCCTAGGGCTCACCATACTAATTCCGTCCCTAGGTCTGGGGAAGGCACCTGTAGGATTTGTACAAGTGAACAAAACAAAATAATAGTAGGAAATTCTTTTTGAGGTAGGTCTCACAGAGATTCGAACTCTCTTTGTAGCTGAGTATGACATTAAAAGTTCAGATCCTCCTGCCTCTGCCTCTTAAGTGCTGCAACTATAGCCTGGTTTATGCATTGCTGGGACACAAACCCAGGGTGTCATGCCTTATAGGCATGAACTCTACTAATTAAGCAATATCCCCAGATTTTCAGTAGAATTTTTATTAAATAGGTAAACTTTACTTTTATTGTAAATTATAACCCTGCCATGCTTAAGGTTTGATAATTCCAAATAATAGCTATAATTGTAATAGGTGGCCATTATTACTGAATGAATACTACATAACAACTGTTAAACATTTAGCATGCATTTCCCCATTTTTTTTTTACAACTCATAGTGGAGATACTAGAATTCTTCCACATTCAGATAAAGCAACTGACTCCTAGTGAGGGTATTTCTTACATTGTCAAAATTTAAGGATGTTGAGTTCAAACCAGCAAGTGCCCAATAACAAGCTCTGGGTGTAGGACATGCAGAATTTGTTCCAAAATAAGAACAAAAATAGCAGTATGAATTTTTAATAGTTAACTTTATTTTTAACTCATATCACAAAAATCTATGTAAAGATTACAAAATAACTACAGAGAATATAAAGATGACGTGGACTATTTCATAGTGGCAGAGGCATGTGTATCACGGAAAAGTGCTAAGTCAGACTGGAAGGGTATGGTAGGGCCAGCTTTGCTTAGCCTTCAGGTTCATAGCCAATAGTTTTAGTGATTTTAGATGGAGCCATTAATTTATGCTTGAGGATCTGTCCTTCGGCGGCAAGCTCCTACTGTGCCAGATTTTGTAACTTAAAAGAACAGGTAAAAGGCTCAACATGGAATGGGAAACAGACTGCCTGTGCTAAGGGGCATTTCTACCCAAGATGCTAGAGTTGCCAATTAGTTTCCCAGGCTCTGTCTGACGTGCTGAAAATTGACACTCTCTCCTCTTGGCTTCTCTCCCTAGCCCATCTCCCCGTGCCCGCATTTTTAAAGCAGTGCCAGTCAGAAGGGAAATTTCAGGGAAAAGAACTCTACTGCTTGGTGATCTCATGGTCATTAAAACATAGTTATTGACCAAATCCCTTAATGCACAGAACTCTTTGGTTGGCTTAGGAGCACACTTTTGAGAGGATTAAGTGCAAAGCATGTTTAACTAAGGGCAAATCACTCTGTCTCAAGCATCACAAATGGGATGCCATTTTATATCCTGGAAAAGCTTTCTTGGGAGGAAATGCTTGTCACACTATGCCATAGAGGTTTCTCATCGCCATTCAACATTCGAAATGCCACAGTGCATACATTTGGACGTTTTGTTCCTGTTTATCAGATTTCTTAAGAAACAAAGTGGGGGTTGGGGAGACAGCAAACTAAGCTGTCAAGTGTATATGTTACATTCAATGTGAATATGCATATGCTGAGTGATGCTTTCAAATGCTGGAGGGAGGGTATGCTTCTGTTATTTTATAACTAAATAGCTTTAAACCAGAGTTTGCATCGTTCAGTCTTAGCACAATTTTGTTGCCATCTTAAAGATTCTGTAACTAGTTTGCTTGCTTGCATTCATTCATTCATCTATTAATTTGTTCATTGATTTTTTTCCATAAAATAGTCATTAAAATCCAATTTAGTGCTAATGCTTTGGTAATATTTCAGGGTAGCTGGGTCAACAATTTTCTTCAATCTTGCATTGTGTTTTCTGCCCAAATTATCTTTTAGGGATGAGTAACTATGCATTTTCTACACTATCATTTCAAATATGCATCTGTTTATTAAACTTCTATCATAGAACAGACAGCATTTAAATCTTGAATAGTAATTTGTGTAGTAAACTAGCCTAAGTTAAAAATGGCTCTTTTGTTCACCGTTTGCTAATCAGAGTGATGCCTAGTCTCCTTTTAATGCTCTCAGTGAGGCTAATTTCCTCTCCTTTCTGCTCTGCTTGCTGTGGAACTGTACTCCCTGAGCTCATCTCGGCTTTATTGCTCTGTGACTTGGCTTTGATTTAAAATCCTCATTGCTTCTTCATTCACAACTGGACTGCAGCATCTCTCACAGTCTCTGTCTCCATCAGCTTCCAGGGAAGGCATTCTGTTGGGTCAGGAGGGATGACATAGCATATCCTCTCTTTAATGGCAATTACCCATTCTCTCTGTCCTCTAAGTCAGTGGTTCTGAACCTTCCTAATGCTGTGACCTTTTAATACAGGTCCTCATGTTATAGTGACCGCGCCCTCCCCAACCATAGAATTATCTCCTTGCTGCTTCATAGCTGTAATTTTGTTACTGTTGTGAACTGTAATGTAAATATCTGACATACAGATAGGTGACCCCTGAGAAATGGTCATTTGACTTTGAAGGGATTGCGACCCACAGGTTGAGAAACACTGCTCTGCCTTCTCTCCTTGCTCATTTCCCCCACTTAGGCACTAAAATAAAACACTAGGAGTTTTAGATGAAAAAAAAAACTTCTCCATTTCCCCATTTTACTTATTTTCCCCTCACTAAAAAAATTAATGTTTTCATTCCTTTAAACCTTCCCGCCTCAACCTGCTCTCCTTTTTACGTTCTTGTTAGGGAAAAATAGAAGTGCTGCCTACAACTTCACTAGCAGATAATACATTTATAGTTAGTTCTAACAAGAAGTTACTAACCCCCGAATTTATAATTTCAATAAAAATCATTCAGAAAAAGTTTTAATAGACTACTTACAATTCATACAGAACACAAAACCTTATTGAGATTTAAACAGTATGTGTGTGTGTGTATGTGTGTGTGTGTGTGTGTGTGTGTGTGTGTGTGTAGGTGTGTGCAGACATGAGTGTGGAGGTCAGAGATCACCCTTTGATGCTGTTCTTTAGGAGATTTATAAGGACATGGGGCTAGCTAATAAAACAAGGCTAGTCTGGTTTCAGGGATCTGTCTGTCCATTTATTCAGATTTGAGAAAAGTATTTGTGTATTTTAAAAATAACAACTCTTAAAGTAGACTTCTTTTAATGGACAAATTTTAAATAATTATATATTTGGAATATAACAACTGACTTTGAAAAAATCATATTCAGACTTTTATGCCTTCAGATAACGTCATGAGAAAGCCAAAAGTGTTTTTATTTGTTTTGTAGTCAATAAGATAACTACAAATATGACAAAGAACTTCATTTATGAGGCACAGAGTAGTTACTGGGGGAAGCAGTAAAACCACTGATCTATTTTACAAAAATATTTTAAAGAAATTTATACTTTTTCAGTTGATAGTTTTGTCCATGAAAAGGCATACTCTCCTGGCACAATAAAGCTATTGTTTCATCCTTCCTCCCTTCCCCCTCCCAAGGATGGTTATTGGAGCAGGGAAGTTTATATCTCAACTAAGGGAGCCATTTTAGGGTTTGCAAGAGACTTGATTCTGGAGGGGTTCCCAGGCCCAAGGAGAGGTCCCCAGATTGTTCCCTGGGCAGCAGAGGAGAGGGTGCCTGAACTGGCCTTGGCCCATAACCATACTGATGAATATTTTGCATGTCACCACAGAACCTTCATCTGGCGATGGATGGAGATAGAGACAGAGACACATATTGGAACACTGGACTTAACTCCCTAGGTCCAAATGAGAAGCAGAGGGAGGGAGATCGTGAGCAAGGAAAGCAAAATCAGAGGGGGCCTTCATTCAACGATGGATGGAGATAGAGACGGAGACGCACATTGGAGCACTGGACTGAGCCCCCAAGGTCCAAATGAAGAGCAGAAAGAAGGAGAACATGAAAAAGGAAGTCAGGACCACGAAGGGTGTGTTCACCCACTGATACAAGGGGACTGATCGAATGAGAGCTCACCAAGACCAGCTGAACTGGGACTGAACGAGCATGTGATCAAACCGGATTCTCTGAATGTGGCTGACATGGGGGCTGACTGAGAAGCCATTGACAATGGCACTGGGTCTTGTTTCGTCTGCATGGATTGGCTTTTTGGGATCCTGGCCTGTTTGGATGCTCACCTTCCTGGACCTGGAGGGAGGGGGGAGGGACTTGGATTTCCCACAGGGCAGGAAACCCTGACTGCTCTTGGGAATGGTGAGGGAGGAGGAGAGGGAGTGGGGGGAGCGGGAGGGTATTGGGAGGAGGGGAGGAAGTGGAAATTCTTTAAATAAATAAATAAGGAAAAAAATGAAAAAAAGTAAAAAAAACATTGTTTTCTTAATTGAAAATATATTTTTTTCTCATAAAGTGTGTTCTGATTATGGTTTCCTGTCCCTCAAGATCTTTCCTACCTCCTCTTTCACCCAAATCCTCACCGTTTTGCCTTCTCTCTTGTTAGAAAGCCTTCTCTCTTTAGGCATCTAAAGAATAATAATAAAATACTGTAAGATTTTTTTTTAAAAAAAAAGAATTGGAAGCAAATGAACAAACAGACGAAAAAGAGTCAAACAAAAGGAGAAGACATATTTTGTACTCACAGAAATGTCATAAAAACACAAAATCTGAAACTATAATACATATATGAAAGGCCTGTACTGTTTTTAAAAAAATGCCCTGACCAAGAATTACAAAACAGAGAACCTCCAAAAATGTCACTGAGTTCAATTTGTGTTGGTCATCTAGTATGGGCATGGGGCTGACCCTAAGAGTGCTTTGTATACCCAGTGAGAGTCTGTTAGAGAAAACTAATTTTTCCTTTGTGAGCAGTTATCAACGATAACTCATAGGTTAGGGATTGGGGCTTGTGCCTCCTTCTTTTCTCAGCACTGGGACCCCATCTGGCTTAGACCTGTGCATGCCACCAGTCTCTGTGAGTTCATATATATGTCAATTCTGCTATATTTAAGAGGGTCTTGCTTCTTGGTGTCATCCATTCCCACTGGCTCTTAGACTTTTTCTGCCTCCTCTTCTGCAGGGTTCCCTGAGCCCCAAGGGAAGGGATTTGATGGAGATGTTCTATAAAGGACAGAGTCTTCCAAGGCCTCTGACTCTCTGCTCATTGTCCAGTTGTGACTTTCTATATTAATTCCCATGTGCTGCAGGAAAAACTTCACTGATGATGGCTGAGCACTGATACTGATCTGTGAGTATAGCAGAATGTCATTAGGAATCGTTTAATTGTTACATTTCCCTAGCAGAACAGTAGTATTTGGTTTTCCTCTAGGTCCCTGACCTAACTAGTCTTGGGTTCTTGGTGACTCAAGCAGCTTTGGGTATGGGTTCCATCTCACTGAGTGGTCATTAAATCCAATAAGATATTGATTGGTTACTCTCACAAGCTTTGTGCCACTATTGCAGGTAGGTCACCATTGTAGAATGATGGGTTTGGGAACTGTGTTGGTGTTTGCTTTTTTCCTTTGGTAGCATGCTGAGTACCTTCCAGTATCATGAACACTAAAGACAAATTTGGTATTTATTGACATATTTGTGGATGTTTGCTGTTAAATCTTTTGTAAGCAGGCTACGATTCATATAACTACAGAGGTTAAGTAAAGAGTAAGAAACTAATTGGGAGGGTTGGATCTCTCTCTTGGAAGGGGAAATACAATAGATAATTATAGATAGGTGAGAGGGTGGAGTATAATAGTTTTAAATCACATCACAACATATATTAAGTTCTATCATTTCTAAAATATGACATTTTAATATGGAATTTTATGGCTCTGAATTTTTCCAACATTTATTTTGATACTATACAAAATTCTATCTCTGCAACTCACTCAAGACTAGTCTTAAGAAGAAAAATGTAAATAAACTAATTTTTCATCTTTCCCCTCAGGACCAAATACATCCTATTAATACTAGAAAATATGCAATCTTCTTAATGCCCAGACCCCAATCCTATAAAGTTTTATCTTTCCCCTCCTTTGAGTTCACTTCCCACACCATCTTTACTCCTCATGCCTTTCTACTGTATTGCTTGGCCGAATCCCCTTTTCCTAAAAATACTCGCTTTACCTTCTTGATCTGACATAGCTCGCGAACTTTGTTACAGTTGACATCTGGGGTTGGATCACTCTGTGGGGAGACATCCCAGGCACTCAGAAATGTTTAGTAGTGCCCTTGCTTCTACCCTCCAGGAATCACCAGCATCCTCTTGCCAACTATGTCAATCAAAAATGTCTCCAGATATTCCCACAGATCTCCTGAAGAAGCAAATAATGCCCCAGCTGAGATGCCCTGAACGGTTCTCCCAGCACTTTCCTCTCAGCCCACAAACTACTTCTAGGCCTGCTGGAATTGGCCTTACTCTCCCGTCCCCACCTCCGAAAGTCAAAGCTTTGAAAACTATTTCTGTATCCCATTAGCCTTTCCTTCCACTAGAAACTCTTTGTCACATCCACGGACCTCTTGACCACTCCCATAGCTTGGACAATTTAGGCCATGTTTCTTACATCCCTGCTTCTTTTTTTCTCATTTGTTATTATTATTCTAGTAATTGCTTCTATGTAATTTTTCACACCTAATAGGGTTTCTACTTAAGTACATGGCCAGAGAGTTATTATCTTTGTCACCCAGAGGAAACTCCAAATCACTAAGCATTATACATCTGAGGAAAAGTGTATCACCCAACTACTGACATCACTGCAAATCCAAAGCCTTAAATTTCAAACAATTTGGACATCCTATTTTACTTCCTGAGTCAGTTTGCTCTCCCACTGTTTGACACCACACTATTCTTTTTCTTCTTCCACAACTTCAGTACCACTTTTTTTGTCTCCCACTCCCTAATGGCCTTGTTTTTTTTTATTCATTCAGAAAACTAGAAATACTCAGAAGAGAACTACTTTTAGCCTTCCTCACTAACTCGATGAATTTGCATGGAAACATCTTGAACCTTCCTCCATTTCCTTTTTCTTCCTTTCATGGCTATTCAGTCAGTAGAACTCTCTAGATTCAAGCAGTGCACAAATGACTCTCTCAGAGTCCTTTGCAATAACTCAAGGACTTTTCCCCTTTCCTTATTAACTTTTCTTGAACACCTGATCCTCTTTTTCCCTCTCTACCAGCAGCATAGAGATATGCTGTTGTATCTCTCATCTGAACAACCACAGCACGATGACATAACGTCATCTCTCAGCTCTCATCCTCTTCTCTTCCTCCCTTTTTTGCCTTCTTTACTGCATTTACTTTGTAAGTGGTCTCATACATCCTCATGATTTTCAAGTATCTTCTTGGAAATCATTCCAATGTATTATTTTTTTAGGGGAAAGCAGGAGCGCAGTTCCCCCAAATCACCACAAATTATGCAGCTGAGTTTCACACATTTGGGGAACTTGTTAGGAGTGCAAAGGTCCCTGTGTCACAAGACCTTCAGAGGGAACCTGCAATGTTAAGCATACAGAATTGTCCTCGCAAAGCAATGGACATAAAACTCTTTCTTCCATTCATAAAGCAGGGAATTAACAGCCTGGTTATCCACATTACCTGTTGGGCCGCATCATATCAAGTTCCTAGAACCAGGATCAGAGGTGGCTAGCAATGTAAATGAGCCTTACATTGCCTATACAGCCAGGGGCTCCCCCATGCTCCCACAACCAGGAACGGAAATATGACTCTTTGATTATCTGTATAGTCAGATGTTTCCCCAAGCTCCCACACCCAGAATCAGAGGTGGCTAGTAGCATAAATGACCTCTAAGCGATGTGTATGATTGAGGCCAGGTATAGCCTTACTGTGACCCTTAAGTTAGTACAGGGAGCCTATATTCAGAACTCATCTTCCTGGAAGAAATGACATGTCCTCTGGGTTGAGTTTCGATGTAATTATGCTTCCTGTTGCACCAGTGATTGTATTACATCGGGAAACATTTTTTCCCCAAATTACGCTGGGTTTAAATTTGTTGGAAATAAACCTCCTGGCGTCAGACTCCCCAAAGTCTTGTTCCAATCAATCTAAACCAAGTTTCATTCTCATATCTTCACGGTTTGTTTCTTTGCCTGACCCCTGCTGAGACTCCCTCAGGAAATCACAGGGGTCAGCATACTCAGAGCACAGTGGAGAAGCCTCTCTCTGGGAAAACTACCTTCATGATCATGACCTCTCCCCTCCTTGTTGGTCAATATTATAATTCCAAGTTCGAACTGTATCTTTTATTGGAGCTTCACATTCCCATATCTATCTGTCATTGCCTTGAAGTTTTGCCTGCACCTTTGATTTGACATACCCTCATTGAAACTTTCTCCCAAAGCCCGTGCTTTTCAAGTGGCTACCCTTCTTGTATCTTTAAAAATGCATTCAAGGAGCCTGGCAGTAGTGGTGCATGCTTTTAATCCCAGAATTTGGGAGACAGAGGCACGGGGATCTCTGTGAGTTCAAGGCCAGCCTGGTCTACAGAGTGACCATGTTGGATAATCATGGCAACTTGAAAAACAAAAGTGGGCACTTATTAATTTATTGCTAAGGGTTTTATTATTCAAGTGATTGCTACATGGCCACGAGCTTAGTAGAATTTCTATTTAACACATCTTAGACCCCTCCCTCCCAGAACTTAACCAGTGTTTTTGTTACATAAGTCAAATAGTGACCAATCCCTAGAGACCTTACAATGTCCTCCTTAATCAATCAAATAGTGCTTTTCAGAATCTTCCCTTATTTGCCAGCAGGGCTTCCCTCCCTGACCCTATCTGACCTTCCAACATGGGGGAAACTTGAGGAGACTCCATGAACCTACCTTAGCATCACACAGTTTTCCCTTGTCTACTGAACAATAAAGTCAACTTTGATTTTTCAGCTCTACTGATCTCTTTATTTCTATTTGACAGTGCTTAATAATTTCATCTTCTTCCCTTTTACTGTTTTAGGCTAAAAAATCTTTTTAAGAAACTTTGGAGCTAGACTCTGTTTCTTGGTTTTCCCAAACCCTTTTTAGAGAATATCCTTCATACAAAGGAATAATTTTTTTTCTGATCTGGTTTAGGGACTACCTAAACAATTCCACTGTTTCAGGTGGTTTGTTTTTTTCTAAAAATTATTTTACAAAAAGAAAAAAATCCCTGAAATTCTCCATCAAATCTGAATACTTTTCAGGCACTCCTGAACTGCCCTCACCCTAACCAAACCAAACCAAACCAAAACAAAAGCCCTCTAAACTTTAATTACTATAGCTATTTATTTTGGTTCCTCTCTGTGGGTGAGATTTACATTAATTAGAGTATAATGAAGCCTGCCCTTTCAAACAAATTTATTCCTTTGTTTGCACTCATTTGAGCAAACCGACTGCAATGTGTATGAGCTTGCAAAAAGGAGGCATTGAAAACAGCTTATACCAAACCCGACACCAGGACCTAACCTTCTCAATCTTTTCCCAAGAAATTTGCAGCTCTACCCACTCGAGATTTGTGAGCGGAGACCTGTGTGTTTTTGTCTTGTTGTCTTTCTACTTGCAGAAGAGACACATTTCCTGGGAAAACATTTTCTTCACTGCTGCTTTCTGGTTAGTATGCAGGCCAGCACCTCTGTTATCAGACAGTGGCAACAAAGCATTTCTTCCTGAGTCTTCTGTGAGGTGGCGGGGGAATGGATTGCACAGTAATGAGCTGTTTTTGCAGGCTTCCTTCGGGAGTCTTTTCTTATATCCCTTGGCAAGAGGAACTAATTCAAAACAGCAACTCAACCCTTGGGCATCTAAAATTTGAAGAAATTCAGCTGACTGGACAGTAAGAGGGTCTCCCCGTAAATCAGTGCTGTAAATCAGGGCTTTGTTCTTCAAGAGGAGGGGAGGGAAGAGGTTTGCTGGAACTCATATACAACCTTATATAAGACTTTTTTAAAATCCCTGTTGCTGTTTTAAAAGCCAACTGATGATGGCAGAGAGTGTGCTAGAAACTACTTTTCTTTCCTGATTCTGCTGCTTCATAGCCTAAGCACAAGGACTGAAAATCTCAGTGAGTCTCCTCTCTTCCAGAATGAATTCATTTACTCTTCAATAAGTTGGTCTGATAGATTGACTGTTCTTGATCCTACAGTGAGACGTTTTTTATATCTATGCTTCTGAAAAATGACAACACAATGCTTCATTCTTACTGGACATGCTTGAGCTGGCACGTTGATTCTCACGTGTTCAGATGTTAGCTCGTTATCTTTTCCCCCTTGACCTTTGTAGTAAGACGTTTTGCCTCTACCCTGTGAAATATGTTTAACATATGTGTATATGTGCACATCCATTTTTCACCCCACTCACTCACAAACACATCTAGGTATGACTATACACATGTGAGACTATAGATGTTCTCCTTATTTTATAGGCCAAAGTTTCTTCCCCTTTCCCTTAATATGCAAGACTCTTCTCACTCTGAATCTGTACTAGTAGTCCCAAGTCATCTAAAGTTTGTTTCTGTTTTCTGCCATTTTTGATCTTCCTTAAATGGGTTTACCCTCTCAATTTCTATCAGTGTTCCTTTGTTTATATATTTTTAAAACTTGTTGGAAGTGGGTACAGGAAAGGGATATATGATGGTTGGAATAAGTATATCCCCCATAGACTCATGTGTTTGGATGCTTGGCCCATAGGGAATGACACTATTAGGAGGTGTGCCCTTGTGGGAGTAGATGTGTACTTGTTGGAGAAAGTGTGTCACTGTGGGGGCAGGCTTTGAGGTCTCATATGCTCAAGCTATGTCCAATGTGGTAGACTGTTCACTTCCTGTTGCCTTCAGATCAAGATGCAAAACTTCCAGCTCCTTCTTTACCACTATGTCTGCCTGCATACTGCAATGCTTCCTGTAATGGTGATAAAAGACTAAACCTCTGAAACTGTAAGCCAGCCCCAATTAAACGTTTCCTTTATCAGTGTTTACACAGTCATGGTGTCTCTTCATACCAATAGAAACACAAATTAAGACAGAAATTGCTACCAGGGAATGTGGTATTGGTGTAATATACCTGACCATGCTTTTGTTTGGGAAAATTTGAACTTTTGGGGTTTTGGTTAGGAAAACAGTGGAAGGCGTTAAGTGCTGCCTTATTGTGTCATACTAGTACAAGCATACAAGACAGTGGTGCTGAATGTGATTTGAACTGTGAGGACCTGGCTCAAGAGGTTTCAGAAGAGAAAAAATTTAGTGTTTTGTTTAGAGATTGTTCTTGTGATACTTTGGTGAAGGATGTGACTGCTTATTGTCCTTTTGAAAAAGTATGCCTGAGGAGGCTAAAGAGTTTTGGATCAATTGCATTGGCAAAAGAAATCTCAAAACAGCTTGGTATATACTCTACAGTATAGTTACTAGTGTTGACTTTTATAAAGATTTATAATGAAATGGAGTAAACTGAGCAAATAAAATAATAAATGTGTAGGTTTAGCAAAGGGACACCAGGAAGTAGAATGGAGCTAAGCCCTGTGTTCAAGGAGATAAGCAGATTAAGAAATGGAGTAAAGGATGTTGTTACCTCAGTGCAAGACTCCATCCTGCTTCCATTTTTTTTTAAATTAAAGAACAGCTTAGGTCCATGTGTGATGGTGCACACCTTTAATCTCAGCATTCAGAAGGCAGAGGCTGGTTCGAGACTAGACTGGTCTACAGATTGAGTTACAGGACAGTCAAGCTTAGGCAGTGAAGGAAACCATTGAAAACAGAAAGCTAATGAAGATGTAACTGAACAAGGGGACCATGTTCCAGTGTCAGCAAGCAATAGAATTTGGAAGCTTTGGCCACATGGTTCTAGTTTCAGAGTCAAGAATAAAAGAAAGTGGTTATGGAAACTCCCTCCATGATTAAGGAAAGCCACTGAGGACAGGCATGTGATAGGGTTGTCCCTGCATCAAGGCCCAGAGAAGCCATTGTGTGGCACTGTGAAGGTGAAGCCTGGATTACTTTGGAGACCCCGAGATGTTGGAAATAACAGAGATGTGGAATACTTTCTGAGGGGAGCTGCTGAAAGGGAGTGGAACCAGCCCAAGGGAGAGAACTATGTTGTAGTCAACAAAGCTGAAAAAGGTTGAAGATCTGAAGAGTATTTTAGCATCAGACAAGGAGATACAGATTTCGGAGTTTGCCAAGGTGGTTTTTGCTCTTGATTTGATCCATTATTTCCTTACTATGTTCTCTTTTTTTTTCATTTGAGAATGGTAATGTATAACCTGTGACATTATAGAAGTGTATGAACTGCTTTTTTATTTTGATTTTATAAGGGATTGTAGTTAAGAGGCATGAGTCTCTGAGAAGACTTTGGACTTGGGATTTTTAACATTGTTGAGACTATGATAAACTACGAGGACTTTTGAAGTTGGTTTAAATGCATTTTGAATTGTGTTATTGCCCTGTTGGAACCAGGAAGTAGAATGTGGTAGTTTGAATAGGTATGGCACTTATAGACTCATGTGTTTGAATACTTGTCCCATAGAGAGTGAAAGTGTTAAGAAGTGTGTTCTTCTACAAGAGCTAGTTCCAGGACAGGCACCAAAAACTACAGAGAAACCCTGTCTCAAAAATAAAAAAAAAAAAATGTGTCCTTGTAGGAGCAGATGAGGCCTTGTTGGTGGAAATGTGTCACTGTGGGGGCAGGCTTTGAGGTCTCAAATGCTCAAGCTATGCCCAGTGTGATAGACAGTTTACTTCCTCTTGTCTGCAGATCAAGATGTAGAACTCCCAGCTCCTTTTCTTGCACCATGTCTGCCTGTACACTGCCATGCTTCCCGCCATGATGATAATGGACTAAACCTCTGAAACTGTAAACCAGCCCCAACTAAATGTTTTCTTTTTAAGAATTTCCATGGACATTGTGTCTCTTCACAGTGTTAAAAACCCAAACTGACAGGATGTGCCTCACCTTTCTGGTTTACATTGTAAATGGAGAAGCTTGGTCCTGCCTCAACTTGGATTTGCCATGCTTTGTTGATTCCCATGGGAGGCCTGGCCCTTGCAGAATGGAGATGGAGGAAGAGTAGATGGTGAAATAGATGGGAGGGGGGAGGTAATGGGAGGAGAGGAGGGAGGGGAAACTGTGTTCAGTATGTAAAATAAGTGAAAAAGAAAGTAATGAGTCAAATACTCATGCAATGATAGTTTTATTTGGGAGCAACAACAAAAACAGCATATATTTCTTGTCCCTCAATATGTGTGCAATTATTAAGAGAGTTAACTGGAAAAAAATCTTCCCTATTCATTTGATCTAAACTAGTGGTTTTCAATCAGGAGACATTTTGTTGTCAATGGGAAGTTTGACAATGTCTACAGATTTTTTTTAGTTGTCAGTGAGTACTGAGAGCAAGATGATAAAGGAGTGGTAAATTGAGGTCACTAAACGACTTACTGTGCACTGAACTGTCACTCACAACAGAAACTTATTTGGGTCAACTGTATCAAGGTTATGAAACTCTGACTTATCTGTTCTTTTCCTTCTTCCCTTCATGATGCCTTTGGTTCTTCTAATTGGATCCTAACCTAATCCTAGGGGCCATTGGCTATGTTTCATTTCTAGCTGGACACCAATCCATGTTAAACATGAAAGCTCTTTAGTACATGGATCTGCAGTTAGTGGGTGGGGAGCACAAAAGGGCCTTGAGAAGTTTTTCTTTTTTTAAATATACTTTTTGACTCTTTTGAGGATACAAATACCAGTGACATTGCAAAGATAACACAACTACTCTGAAGCTGCTCTGGGAACTGTGGCCCCATTGTCCCTAGCTCTCTCTCTCTTCTCTTTGTATTTAGTGGTATGGGTAAGGACATGCATCACATTGGTTGGATATATCTGAATAGAGATATGATAATGTATTTCTCTAGATTTTAAAGAAAAGTAGTTCTTATTTGTGAATGTGAGAGAAAGAGAGGGAGAGATAGATATAGAGAAATATGGAGACAGAGGGATAGAGAGATGGATATAGATATAGATAGATGGATAGGCAGACATATGGATGACAGATATATGACTGAGATAGATAGATATGTATATAGATAGATAAATAGATAGATAGATAGATAAATAGATAGATAGATAGATAGATAGATAAATGGATAGAGAAGCGGGTACATGCATACATGTCATGGTATGCATGTTGAGGCCAGCGGACAACTTTGAGCTTTAGAGTCAGATCTCTTCTGGGTCCTGGGGATTGAACTTAGAACACAAGGATGACATGGCAATCACCTTTACTGAGTCACTTTACCATCTCTGTGCTTCTCTGTATTCTAGGTTGTTAGTAAAGTTCTGTTTATTAGGATTTCATTCTTTCGCATTTGCCCAAGGGTGTTAATCAGTGGTAAAGTGTGGCTGATCTAGCTTAATGTCCTTTTAGAAGGACTATGACTTGGCCAGGCAATACATATTTCTGGAAGAGTCATTAGGAATAATAACTCGGGGCAGGCACATCTGCTACTTCTTTTCATCTCCCGAGATATCCCCAGCTATATACTGGGTCAAGAAGTGACTGAATTTGGGCCTGGAGGAGAGGAGCGTGTATCCAAACTTTCTTTGATCTGAAGCTATAATTTAGGGCAATTAAAAGACATACGAAGCAAATTCCATGTCTTATATATCATCCTTTCTTTTTCCTAAATAGCCATATTTTATCATTTTATCAGTGAGCTAAAGGAGAGGGAGAGTGTGGAGAGAGAGAGAGAGAGAGAGAGAGAGAGAGAGAGAGAGAGAACATGTTTGTGTGAGTAAGCTAGGGTTATTCCCAGTAAAAACATTTGACCTATATAGTCCTTGGAATGGCTTGGTACATGTATATAAATGAATCTTTCTGGATTTTCCTATATATACATCTAATAAGGAGCAGAAGACTAGAGGCATTTTTTTTAAGTTTCAGAATAACTTGTAGTTATGAGATTAACAACCACTGACCTAGACATTTCAGTATGTATGTGTGGCTACTCCTCAAATACGTCCCAAGAAGTCAGAACTTTTGGACAATATGTAAATCTCAGAGAAAACCTGTTTGTTACAAAGAAAAAAGAAAGAAAATATGGCTATTTGAGGGCCATTATCATAAGGTTACTGAGTTGGCTGGGACTACTGAAGAGCAAAGACTACATCTGAGAAGAGGTATAACTTACCAGGGAAGGGGAAGACTTTGGTCTTGTTATGATTTTCTGAAGGACGAGAAGTGGTCTTATATTCTCCTGGTAACTTTCCAGATGTCTTACACAGACCTCTTATACAGAGCCTCTTCATGCGGCATGCTTTTGACCCGTCTCTCTGAGTTCCCCTTTCATGTGCCTGTTCATTGATTTACCTTGAACAAATATCTGCACTTTTTAATGTAGTGTATTGGTAGGCATTGAGCCCAATCCTCTTTTTAGTAGTTATGCTTGCTGGTTCTCCTCATCCTTTCCTCAAGCATGAATAACTCTCTAGTAGTGATGGTAATCCTTCTATGAGGCAAGCTCCAAATCCTAGGATAGCGTTTCTGTTTTTATACTTGTATCTTCTTATAACAAGCTCTGGTTCCAGGCCCTCCCTTTCTTCCTTCCAAAGCCCTTATTCATTTGCAAACTTTGAAGTGGCTATGCTCCCTCAGTACTTGCCTATTCAATAACCACAGAGGTTTCTTAGCCATGGACTGCATCCTGTTTTCCATTCAGATAAAGATGCAAAGTATAATTTCAGGGAGAAGAAAACAGAATTAATCTTATAACTTTTACAGGGACCTCCCAACACCAATTTCAAAGTGTTGAGATTCACTAGACCCACCAGCCCTCACTTTTCTCAGCTAAA
Source organism: Myodes glareolus (assembly GCF_982192425.1). Lineage (NCBI taxonomy): Eukaryota > Metazoa > Chordata > Mammalia > Rodentia > Cricetidae > Myodes > Myodes glareolus. The sequence goes on from NC_142053.1 coordinate 120,206,458, forward strand.
GAGAACTGGTAACCTAAGACCTTCCCACTTGTTCCTGTGGACTCTTATGATTTTCTTCCAGATGTATCTTGGATATATCAGCTCTCTCTACGTGTTCCCTCTTCACGAGGCCTTTCTTGACAATTTGGCTCTTGTTCTTGTGACACTTTCTCTTTCTCTGTCACCCTCTTCAGTTCTTCCCACACCATCTAATAAATTGCATACATACTAGCATACTGGAGTTTGTGTATATATTCTTCCCACCAAAAGGTGAATTGCCTGTTTTGTCAACACTCTCAGGCAGATGACAGACTCTCAAAGTCTATTTTTAAGCCTGTGGGCATTGTTTTTCTTTACTAGCAATTGCTGTTTGTTAATGGAAGCTATGGGAAAAGTTGGAAAGAACATAGCGATATTGAAATATGATTCCACTATCGTTAGTAGAAACCTTCATTAGTCTAAGTATGGAAGGCAGTTTATTTCTGCTGATTAAATTAATAATGATGTCAGTATGCACTATGAATATGTGAAACCAGATACAGACTTTCTGTGTCTCCGCTGTTAATATTATTTCCCCCAGAATATGCCACAAGCCACAGGTAAACAGATCCTGTGCGTGCAGTTGTGCTTTCTCAAAAATCCAATAAAAGATGAGACTATATACCATATACATATGTATTTATACTACATGAGAATGATTATATATACATATGTAATATGTAGTACCATTGCGAATGTTGTGCAGGAAGAAGAACATATAATTTTATTCTCAAGTTAGTTTCACAGATTCCTTGGGGATACACACACACACACACACACACACACACACACACACAGGGACAGAAGACTCCGGTACATTATGGGATAGTTAGCTATACCTTATCTGTCCAGTAGAGACTTCTAGCACCCTACTGTTAATTATGTCAACCCAAACTGTCTGTAGACATTGCCAAGTGTTTTCCATGAGGCAAAAGCACCCCTCAATTGAGAACTAAAGCATTAGATGAAAATGAGATACTCTTGGGGCTTCTAGGTCAGAAGGCTTGAAAAGAAGTGTTTTAAAGTGCTACCCTCTCCATAACTGGGGTAATCAGCTGAAAGTGACAACTGTCACCTAGGTTATTCTATCTGGGGGTGACAACACGTTTCTCATTCTGAGGTCTCAGCAAGTATTTAGTTTTAACCTACCCGAAAGCTGAGTGTCAGAAAACACACACACACACACACACACACACACACACACATATTCAGAGAGAAAATTGAGAAAAATACGTTGTTGCTGCTTTCCATACTCTTTTCCTTCTTCCCAGAATTTCAAAGAAGAGCTAATACCAATACTCCTCTAATTGTTACACACAACAGAAACAGAAGGAATAGTGTCAAATTCTTTTTATGAGGTCACAGTTAACCTGATACCCAAACTAAATAAAGGTGCAACAAAGAAAATTACAGATCAATCTCTCTCATGAACATTGATGCAAAAAATACTCAACAAAATACCAAATTCAAGAATATATAAAAAAGTTATCCACCATGATCCTACCTTTAGTAATGTGACTGGATAGAAGACTAACTCACAAAAACACAGCCGGAAGTCCTCTTATATACAAATGATAAATGGGCTGAGAAAGAAATTAGAGGAACAACCTTTACAATAGCCACAAATAAATATAAAATATCTTGGGGGTAACTTTAACGAAGCAAGTGAAAGGCCTACATGACAAGAACTTTAAGCCTTTGAAGAAAAAAAAAAATTGAAGATGTAAGAAAATGGAAAGATCTCCCATGCTCATAGATAGGTAGGATTAGCATAGTAAAAATGGCAATCTTACAAAAAAGCAATCTACAAATTCAATGCAATCCCCATCAAAATTCCAACCCAATTCTTCACAGACCTCAAAAGAACAATACTCAATTTTATATGGAAAAGCAAAAAAACCCAGGATAGTTAAAATGATCCTGTACAATAAAGTAACTTCTGCAGGCATTACCACCTCTGACTTCAAGCTCTATTAGAGAGCTATAGTAATAAACACAGTTTGATATTGGCATAGAAACAGACACTTGGATCAATGGAATCGAACTGAAGACCCTGAAATAAGCCCACACACTTATAAATGCCCATTTTTTGACAAAGAAGCAAGAAATTGTACAATGCAGATAAAGCATCTCAACAAATGGTGCTGGCATAACAGGATGGTGTAGAAGAATGCAAATAAATCCATATCTATCATCCTGATCAAAACTCAAGTCCAAGTGGATCAAAGACCTTAACATAAATCCAGATACATTGAAGCTGATAGAAGAGAAAGTGCAAAGTAGCCTTGTACACATTGGCACAGGAGACTATTTCCTGAATATAATGCCGGTGATACAAACACTGAGATTGACAATTAATAAATCAGACATTATAAAACTGAAAAGCTTCTGTAAGGTAAAGGACACTGTCAATAGGACAAAATGCAGAATGGGAAACGGTTTCTACCAACTCCACATCTGACAGAGGACTGATATCCAAAATATATAAAGAACTAAAGAAACTAGACATCAAAAAACCAAATAATCCCATTAAAAATTTGGTACAGACTTAAACAGAGAATTATCAACAGAAGAATCTCGAATAGCTGAGATACACTTAAAGAAATGTTCAACATCCTTAGCTATCAGGGAAATGCAAATAAAAATGACTCTGAGATACTGTCTTACACCTGTCAGAATGACCAATATCAACAATGCTAATGACAACCTATGTTGGAGAAGATGTGTATTAAGGGGAACACTCCTTCACTGCTGATGGGAGTGAAAATTTGTATAGTTACTTTACAAATCAGTATGGTGGTTTTTCAGAAAATTGGGAATCAATCTACCTCAAGACTCAGCAATACCACCCTTGGGCATATAACCAATGGATAGTCAACTACACAACAAGGACACTTGCTGAAGTATGTTCATATCAGTATTATTCCTAATAGCCAGAAACTGGAACAATCTAGATGCTCATCAACCGATAAATGGATAAAGAAAATGTGGTGAATCTGCACAATGGAGTATTATTCTGGGGATAAAAACAGTGACATCATGAAATTTGTAGGCAAATGGGACAGAACTAGAAAAAAAAATAATCCTGAATGAGGTCACTCAGACCCAGAAAGACAAACCTCATAAGTGGATATTAGATGTAAAACAAAGGATAATCAGACTACAGTTCTCAGAGTGAGAGATGTTAGGTAACAATAAGGATCCTAAGTGGGATCCATTGATCTCCCTGGGAAGAGGAAGTAGATGGGATATTCTAGATAAACTGGGGGTGGGGGAATAGAGGAGAGGGGATGAGTGGATGGGAACATGAGGAGTTAGGATGATTGAGTTGGGGGTGGGAAGGAGAGGGAGAATAATGAAAGAGACATCTTGATAGAGGAGGTCATTGTGGGGTTACGGAAAAACCTGGTGCCAGGGAAACTCCCAGGAATCCACAAGGATGACCCCAGCTAAGACTCCTAGCAATAGTGCAGTGGGTGCCCAAAATGGCCTTTCCCTGTAATCAGATTGGGAACTACCATAATTGTCATCATGGAGCCTTACTCCAGTACCTGATGGAAGTAGATGCAGGGATCCACAGCCAAGCACTGGACTGAGATCCAGGAGGCCAGCTGAAGAGAGGATGGAGGGATTATATGACCAAGCGGGGGTTAAGATCATGATGGGAACACCACAGAGACAGCTGACCTGAGCTGGTGGGAGCTCATGAACTCTGGATAAATCTAGGCACTCTGCATCTTAGTGACAGTTGTATAGCTTGGTCTTTTTTGTGACCCCTATCGGCAGGACCAGGATCTGTCCCTGATGTATAAATTGACTCTTTGGAACCCATTCCCTGTGGTAGGGTATCTTGTTCACCCTTGATGCAGGGGGGAGGAGCTTGATCTTGCCTCAATTTGATATGCCATGCTTCATGAATTCCCATGGGAAGTTTAACCCCCATCTGAGTTGGAGACTGAGGAGTGGATGAGGGAGGTGGTGGAAGGGAAGCAGGGGTAGGGAGCAGGAGGAGAGGAGAGGAGAGAGGGGAAACTCTGGTTGATATATAAAATAAATAAATAATGATGGATAAAAAAGAGGGGCTTTGTTGCGGGACCAAGCGCTTCACTTACTTGTGGGAATAAAGGTAAGTTTTAGAACATTGTTAGACTATATACTGGTTTAGTAAAGTAGTAGTGTTAGGTTTCCTTTTAAGATCTACATCCTCATTAGCCCCAGGTAGTTGGCTACATTTCTAGTACTATATGATTTCTCTCTCATTGAAGAGGTCTTAAGTTTAATTAGACAGCTGTTGTTCCTACCAAGATACGAATGCCACTATTGCACCTTTAGGGACATGTGCTATACTGGTCATTGTTACAGTTCAAAGGTATTACAGCTGGGTAGGACAATTTGCTGCTTCCTTCTCTTGATAGATTACTTTTTGGTACTATGAAAGCTAGACCATGGTAGGTAAGCTTTCAGGTTTTATATGACTCAAATCTTTCAAGTCTTGTGTCTAAAGCGTGTGACATTTTTTAACAATGGGAATTTATTTTCAACCTCTGGGAGGCAATCAAGGGTAATAGCAATACTTTATATGGTTTTTAAAGTTTCTTAGACTGCCCTGAACATCAACTCCAAAGGATACTTATTGTATCTGATACGGGTTTTTGTTAGATAGTCAATGACTCTTGTAAGGTAATGCACCAAGTGGCAAAACTCCAATCAATATATATATATATATATATATATATATATATATATATATGTGTGTGTGTGTGTGTGTGTGTGTGTGTGTGTGTGTGTATGATTTTTGGTTAATATTAAATAATATGACTCCTTGAAGATTTGTCAAATTTCCTTGGTCTTATTTATTTCTTCTTTCTCCCTCTTGTCTTATCTGGGGGCCAGCAATCAAACTCAGGTTTTCATGTTTGTGCAAAAAGTGGTTTTACCCATTGAGAAACCTTGTTGACCCTGGTGTAGCTATTTTTTTTAAGCTTATTAAAATATAAAAGTTTTCATTTTCGCCTCTCCTCCCAACACCCTCCCACTTCCCCCACTCCCTCTCCATCCCCAAGAGCAGTCTGGGTTTCCTGCCCTGTGGGTAGTTCAAGTTCCTCCCCGCTCCCTCCAGGTCCAGGAAGGTGAGTATCCAAACAGACTGGATCCCCCAAAATCCAGAATATGCAGAGGAAACAAGTCCCAGAGTCATTGTCAATGGCTTTTTAGAAAGACTTCGGGTCAGCCACATTCAGGGAATCCAGCCTCCTCCAGAGAATCTGGTTGGATCAAGCGCTCCTTCAGTCTCAGTCAATTGGCCTTGGTGAACTCTCATTAGATCAGTCCCCTTGTATCAGTGGGTGATCGCTCCCCTTGCGGTTCTGATTTCCTTTTTTATGTTCTTCCTCCTTCTGCTCCTCCTTTGGACCTTGGGGGGCTCAGTCCGGTGCTCCAGTGTGGGTCTCCGTCTGCATCGCCATCCATCGCCGGATGAAGGTTCCCTCTGATCTTGCCCTCCCTGCTCACGTTCTTCTTCCTTCTGCTTCTCGCTTGGACCTAGGGAGTTAAGTCCAGTGTTCCAACGTGGGTCCCCGTCTCTATCTCCATCCATTGCCAGATGAAGGATCTATGGTGATAAGCAAAATATTCATCAGTATGGTTATGGGCCAAGGCCAGTTCAGGCACCCTCTCCTCTGTCCAGAGAACAATCTGGGGATCTCTCCTGGGATCCCATTTACAGTCAAGTCTCTAGTAAACCATAAGTGGATTCTAGCCATAATTAAAGGTCTTTGAGCCTATTATTCATGATCCTAGAGAAGCTAAATAAGAAGGTGAACCTGAAGAAAATGCAGGTAGTTTTCCTCCTGGAGATTGGAAATAGACAAGAGTTCCAGGTAACCACGGGTGCATGGGGGGGTGGGAGGGTAGTTGGAAGGGGAGAGGGTTAGAGAGAAGGGAGCAGGGGAGGAATGGGAAATGCTCGGGGGACTGGGGGTGGGGAGGGAGGAAGGATAGATATGGGTTCAGGGAAAAATGTATCTCAACTATGGAAGTCAGTTTAGGGTTTACTGGTGTAGCTATTTTTAAGGCCTTTCTTTTTTCATTCTTACAGGCCTGTAAATTGTGACCTAGGACATGATTTCCCCCTTAAATTTAGTCTCCAAAGTAGGTGCTCAGAGCATTTTGGAGCTGTAAAACCTGTATAAGTTTATATCTTCCCCATGTATAATGTACCTTCTAATTTTATTATTAACAGTGGATGATAATGTTTAAGTAGAAACACATGAAATTGCCACTTTCATACATGAAAAGTGATAGACTATTAATTTCATGTAGAAAATTCTGATTTTAACCTGTGCTTCCTTCTCACCCTGTGTACTTTCTATGTCTGCCTTTCTCAGTATCTACTACTACTTCCATTCCCTATTTTTTGTATCTATGCCTTTGACAGCATATATACTGCTCAGAATACTAGCAGTGAAGGTCAGTAAATTTCATTGGAACAAATTAAGAAAAAGAGCATGATTCCAAATTTTAATAACTGTTAATTTGAAAACCCACTGATGCGCTTCATATATTTAGAGACAAAGTCCCGTGGACCAACATAGTCAATTGCATATGAAATTCTTGATCTTATCTAATGAACCAGTTCTGATGAGAATGTGATTTGTTTAGGCACTATTCCTGCATTTTCATAATATTACTTTTTATTTATTGGGGCTGTCAGATTCATAAGTGAACTTAAGACTCTGGGGTACAAAAATATGTAGCTATGTATTGGGTCAATAAAACACATATGAATAAGCAAGCTCTGTTGTGCTCCGCTGATGGTTCAGGTGCCTGATACTATTTTCCATCAAAGCTTGCCTTCTGGGTTAGAGTCCAGGCCCTTGCAACATCTTCGTGATTCTGTAAGTGGCCCTTACTGACTATCCTTACTCTGCTTGCCAGTTCTACTTGTGTTTCCTTCATTTCAAGTGGGATATGTCAGTTTCTTATGGCTTGATGCTGCAAGTCATAGTGCCTGTGTTCCTTTGTGCTTACTTTCTCCCTTCTTCACTTTATTTTATCCCTTATATTCGCACGTGAGAACATTCACACATGCTTCATTCATAGGATAATATTTTGAGTAGTGTGATTGACATTTCAAATACTATCTTTACTCTTTATCATGGTTTAGACAGCATAAAAATCATAACATCAAAAATTATAATTGCTATTATGTGAAATAAACACTTAAAACTAGAGTTCATATCTTTATTATGTATACTGTATTGGTATTGTACTGTATATTAACTATCCATTCACTTAAAATTATTGATAAAATCTTTTACAATCATCTAATATTCTTTGAAAAGCCACTTTAAAGATATATATGTAATTATATATCCTTCTATTAATCTCCTAACTTATTTGCAACAATTTGAAGTTTTGTAATATTGATATTTCATATATATTTCATATATGATATGATATTTCATATAGTTATTTGCTATTTGTATTTCCTTTATGGATAATCTGTATCTGGACTTTATCCTAATTGCTTCAAGAAGATACAAAGTATTTTCTTTTTTTGATAGAGTATTTTCAATTTGGGTAGTAACAAGATGAAACTTAGATATTTAAAATCTAATGTCAATAATAGAATGGATAATACTATAAACAGGGTGAAGAGTTAAGATACTGTTAAGGATATTGATAAAAGATATGGTGTTTTATCATAGAGTGATGACAACAGGACTAAAGGTAATGAGATGGTTCAAGGGATATTGACGAGTTAGGATAGAGATTTTTAGAATATTAATGATTCAGTTGAAGAACAAGTCCAGGGACTCTGAAACTTAGTATTATGCTATTGACATTTTAGACTAGAAAGTTATTGGTTGTAGAGAATCATTTTGTGGTATTGTAGGATGTTTAGCATCATTGCCAACTTTGAATAAATATAAATGGCATTCTTTGCCCATATGTAACAACCCCAAGTGTCTTTGAATTATTGAACAATGTTCTTGTGTCTTAAACTTTGCCTGAGTCAAGAACTATTGGATTAGTCAGTAATTATGTCTAAGATAAGGGTTCAGTGTCCCAGAAAGAGAACATGAGAAAGAAAAGAATTTCAAAGGTGAGGAAAACAGTGATTAAAATTCAATTTTTCATATGAATTATGAATTCATTTTGAGAAGCCAGTGGTAGGAAATGATAATGATTTGAGTCTGAAGGTGTGACTTAGAGGTATAGCTGTTGAAATCACTGGGATATAGATGCTAATCAGTGAGAAGAGTAAGGCAAAAAGGGAAGCTGATTTAGAACTGAATAAAGGAATTTAGAGAGATCTATTCAAAAGGTAGAAAGAAAGTCAGAAGTCATCTTGTGCAGAACAATGTAAGAAACTAGGTATTAAGAGAAGCTATTAACTGTATCAAATGTAGTTCAAGATAAGAAAGATAAAGACTAAGTAGTATTTACTAGTATCAGTGGCCAGAGGGTTTTCAATCAGCTGGACAACAGCTCTTTCAGTTGAACATTGGCCTTGAGAGGTCCCTGTAGTTGGTCAAGGGGTAAGAGGGGAGTTAAGATATAAAAGCAGAAAATCTGAAGATTTCATGTATTTATTTTTTTATGGTGTGATATATATATATATATATATATATATATATATATATATATATATATAGTGTGTGTGTGTGTGTGTGTGTGTGTGCATGCGTTTGAGTGTGGGCATATGCATGCCACATGGAGTACGTGGAAGTCATAAGACAGAGGACAACCTTTAGGAGTCAGTTCTAACCTTTTTGTCTTGGTTCTAAAGTGCTAGAGACAGGTACAAAGTTCTTATTCCAAACACTTAAAGCCAGGAGATCAAGAGAGCCTTACTTTATTTTAGAAAGTTAACATGGCTTTTAGATCATTTAATATAAAATGATTCTTATAGGCTAGGATGATAGCACTCAGTTACCAAGCTATACATACAAAACATTATAAAACTCTATATTGTGATAAATAAATATTAACTGCAGCATAAAATTATTTTGTTTGGCACTTGAGGGTTACTTTTGCCTATTATTATTTTTAGTAAAGCTGGTTGTATAGATTTAAATCATACAACATGGTGCAGGAAGATACATAGATGGCAAAATCTTTTAATGAAAAAAAATTATCATATTTATTGTCTCACATAAAACTTTATTTACATTTAAGAGAAAAGACAAAAGGTTTTTTTAATGTTTGGGTTTCAGGAGTTTGGACAAGAATAATAGATCTGTTTTATAGGAAGATAAGGCCTATAAAGACTAGAGATGAGTCGACCTGCAGCCTTCCTGAGGGCCTAGCAACAGGCGCTGTCAGAGACCCTGATTGTACATAGCCAAAGAGGGGGACCATGTAATGTCAACAGATTGGAATATAGCCTGGTGCTGGGAGGAGGGTATATTTAAGACTCTCCCCATTGCTGACTCCCAGGGTCTCTGCCATTGACTAGGCACTTTCTCATCCTTTCCCCCAGGGGAGCCTTTAGGACTCAGTTACCCAGTTTAATATGTATGGTATTGGCAAAGTTACTCAAATATTTCTTAAATGTCACCTGAGACTTAAAACAAGGGAGAAGTTATTTAAAAATATACAGCTTGGCATTATTTGAAAACCTGAAAGACATGTGAATCTCAAGCCCCAGCCAATACTTGTTTGAATAAAACAATATTTGTGTTGGTGCCTAGTAATGTGTCTTAAAAAACCCTCTGGGAAAATTATAACGCATGCCAATTCTTTTTACTCATTTAATATATTCTAATTGACATATCATCATCACCTGCTAATTTTTTGAGGCAGTGTCTTACTGTATAGCCCAGGTTTGACTGGAACTGATCATGTAGTCCAAGCTGGTCTTGAACTCATGGAAAACCTCTTGCCTTAGCCATCCAAACTCTGATATTGTAGGAATGAGCCATCATACCTGTCTCTAAAATGTCTTATTGTGGCTGTTCAGGTTATGTTGCAAATGTCTAAATAAATATAATGAAATATTTAATATTTTCAAGCAAATTAACATGCCTATTCTTCCACATAGTTATTCTTTTACTTTGAGATCCACATGTACAACAAATAGGTAAGGGAAGCTCAAAGACACCAAAATAAAAAAAATGTAAACATTAATTATCTTGATTTGCTCAAAACATTGTATACATGCATTGAATATGATATGATACTTTATAAATATGTATGACTATTATGTTAATCAAAAATTTAAGAATGTTTAAAAAGATGAAACTATTAACTATTCCAATTTGATTATTGTACATCATATAATATACTGTATTATCATACTGTGTGCCAAAAACTGATGCAATTAAAAATAATGATTATTTTTAAAGTAGTATTCAAACTCAAATGTTGTAGACTGAAAACCCAATGGGCATTTGATACCCATTGAGAAGAAATTGATGTAATTTCAGATGGCAATGATGATCTCATAGAAGGTATATTGAAATATATTTCAATTTAACCTGGTAACTAAGAAAATAATAATTTTATATTCCTAGAAATGCAGATTGTGCCTTAATTGTAGTAAAAAAAGAAAAGACATGAAGAATTCCCCATTTTATTCCCTCAGTGTTAACACCTCAAAGATAGTATAATTTATTCTTCTATTTCTTTAGCAAATTTACCACAATCAAGGTGGTAATTTAGCTTAATTGTGAAAATTAAGAGTTAGGAGCTAGGTAAGGAAGAGAGCCTTAAATATTGCTAAGATGGTTATCCATCCTCTTTATATAATCATATTTCCTGATAGGTTGCTCTCATTTTTTTGCCACTTTATTATACCTAGGGTGCAAGGTGAAAAATTTAAGAAAAAAATCCAATTGAATGTCATAAAAAATCTTCTCAGATGCAAATGGTGGCTATCTGTGTGGCTCAAGCAGCACAGAGAAGGCAAGACTCTTTAAGGACAGGAGATGAAAGGCTTGAATACAAAGCGTGAGTAAGCGCATGGAGGAGGCTGGGAGACTGAAGCTACTGATCATTTTGCTCTTTACTCATCGATGAGCAGTATGACTTGGTTTTGACAGCCAGTAGCTAGACATTAATATGGATGTGTTTAGAATGAGAGCTAGCAAAATGCAAGCCCAATACTCCTTTGGGACATGTCCCAATAACTCGGAGTCATTGCTTTCTTCAAGAGGGATATAGCATTGGAAAATGAATCACGGTAGAGACACAGTGCAAAACGAAAACCATCTACTGGACTTATCACCTTTGAATTCTGTTTTACCATAATGAGTCCAAGTTTATTCTAAAGGATGAAATAGATACACGCAATATTTCAATGACAGTGAATTGCATTGCTTTAGGGAAGCTACCATAGTTGTCTTTACCTGACTAACAAATCACAAGCATATTTAATGTATTGTAAATGACAATTATGCTCATAAATCTGCAATTTGGCAAGGCTCAGTGAGTGCAGCATATTCCTACCCTGTTCAGTGAGTGCTGAATGCTTGAGGGCTGCGGTTTAGAATTTCATGAAGGTGTGTGCCTTTGGCAATTTCGTGTTGGTTCACAAATGAGTTCAGTCTTTCAGCTGAATCACTCATCCCATGTGTGACTTTTGTGTTTCTGTGGTGTGGCTTTACTAACATTGCAACTGAAATTCAAGGATGAGGACTGGGGGAGGGGGAGAAGCCAGGAGGGAGCAAGTCAGAGAGGGGGAGGGGAGAAAGGAGGAGGGAGAGGCAGAGGGAGAAAAGAATGGAGGGAAGGAAGTAGAATGTGAATGAATAAATAAATATGAATGAACACGGGTGAGCATGCTCTAACTGACCTCAGTAGCATGTAATGTCACCAAGCTGCTAGGTGCACTGGAAGTATCTTTAAAGACCTGAATTCAAATGTCATGCAGTATCTATTTTATACATCAAAGTTGTCCTAGACCACGCTTACCTAGGCTTCAAGAGAAGGGAAGCAGGATGCATATATAATAGGGCAGAAATAAAATTTTAGGAGGAGCAAATTTGAATTTTGAGCTCAGGCAGTCACTGGAACTGAAGACATACATACTCTTTTTTTTTAAACCTTTTTTTAAATGGAAAAGCTTTAAAAGACTAATTTTAACCTTACAGGTAACCTACTAAACAGGAAAAGGCCCATCCCCCTCCAGTTCCTGCTCATGCTATATCACATATTAACCATCGAACACTAAAACTAACACTAACAAATTAAACTTTTCGTGACACTGTTGATAAACTTCAGAATTATTTGGATTTCACTAGTTTTCACTCAAATTCATGATTCCATTTTAGAGTCTAAGTAAGAATTCTACATTACCTTTAGACATGTGTCCTTGAACTCCCCCAACCTATAACATTTTCTCATTTTGCCTTTCATAGCCATGGCAGAGGCAAAGAGTATTGGTGAGTAATTTTGTGGCATATTCCAGCATTTGGCCTTGTCTGTTCCTTCTCATTATCAGCCTGAGGTTAGGTGTTCTTGGAAGGTTACTCTGTAGGCTTTATGTTCTTTCAGAACACCACTGTATCACTGTATCATGGCGTTAATATGTATCATAGCGTTAATATGTTAATATGTATTACTACTGATAAAAGTCTTGAACACCTAGCTAAGTTGCCAAATTGTATATACTTGCAATTGGTTAATGTTCTATTTTGACTAATTGACACAGGGTCTTGATATGTAACTTGGACAGACCTTAAATTTATGATCCTCTTGCTTTTACCTCCTGAGTGCCAGGATTATAGTGTAACACACCAAACCTGGCATTTTTGTTTACTGCCAAATAGTCAGCCCTGAAAACATACATGCAAGTAAAATTATATGGATTGATTAAGTTACATTTAGGAATATATATGTATATGCATATGTCATGCAGCAATAATTGATTTTAAAAAGAGGTCATGCATTCGAAGGAGAGTGGGCAGGGGAATAAGAAAGGGTTTGGAGGGAGGAAAGGGAAGAAAAGTTGTAATTGTATTGTAATCTCAAAATGCAAAAAGTATTTTTGTAAATTTTTAATTATTCAAAGGTATGTGTGTTTGCATGTTGGTATGTACCTATGAGTGCAGGTGCTCAGAGAAATCAGAGACACCAGATCCTCTGGAGCTGGAGCTGCAGACCATTGTGAGTTACCTGATGTGAGTGCTAGGAACTGAACCCAGATCCTCTGGAGGGAAGCATGCATACTTCACTCAGCCCTCTCTCCAGCTCCTCTACTGGCACTTTTGGCCACAGTCATTGTTTTGGACTGCTTTTAGAATGCTTACAGATATCAAAATCTGTGGATGCTCAAGTGTCTGTTTATTTTTTTAAATGAAGTTCCATGGCTGCAGAATGTTTATTCTAAATGCAAAAAGGCCTTGGGTGTCAGCAAATGTTTGTTTTACTGACTGTGTTAATCTAGCTATAAAACAACAAAGCCCTGACAAAACATTACGAGAAAAAGAACCTCCAAAGATGTCACTGAGTTCATTTTGTGTTGACCATCTACTGCTGGGCATAGGGTTTGCCCTTAAGAATCCTTTTGTATTTTTAGTGAAACTCTATTGGAAAAGACTAAGTTTTAATTTGCAAGTGGTTATAAACTTGTCATAGCTTCTGGATTATTGGTAAGGGCTTGTATCTACCACCTTCTAACAGCACCGGGGCACCACTTGACACAGACACGTGCATTCTGTCAAAGTCTCTGTGAGTTCATGTGTACTTCGGTGTGACTGTGTTTATTTAGAAGGCCTTGTTTCCTGGGACCTTCTTTATCTTTTGGCACTGAAGCTTCCTTTGGGCTCATCTTGAATTCTTGTAACTTGTCCTGGGAATCAGGCAGTTCGTTAAGAAACCGTGGTTCCTTCTGTTTGGAAATAGTCTTTTGAAACCAAGATTTGGATGCATAGACATAAACATAGCTATAAGATGATATGCAGATTCATTTATATGTCTATCTGTACCAGTGTATTTTGAGTATCATGAGTTTGCATGAATGTTTTTGACTTTAGTGTAACATCACAGGGTTTATCCTACCTTTTTCCTTTCATTCAAAAATTTCTTTTTCTAAAGCTGGTGAATCAAAGTGCTCTACACTCCAAACTCTCTTCTTACTTTTTATTTAGAGACAAGGACTCACTAAGTGGCCTAGGCTGGCATTGAACTTGTTCTTTTAACGTAGCCTCTGAGTAGCTGGAATTATAAGTCTATACCACTAGGATCAAGTTCCTTTTCTATTTAATACCACAAAGAGATCGTTTTTTTTTTGTTTTTTTGTTGTTTTATTTTCTGGCTTGTTAGGCATTGTACCTAGGGCCGTGTGCATGCGGGCCAAGCTCTGCACTATTAGTTAATATCCCTAGCTCCCTATTTCTTTGTAGTTTCTCTGATAATAAGAATACCAGTGTCTTCTTTTATTTCATTCCTGCAATACAAATAATTTTAGGATTTAACACCTAACCCTGTAGCAATAGAATTCATCTGTTAGAGTATAATGTTTGTGTATTTTTGTCGCTTTTAGTCTTTTAAAAATAATTAAAATATAAATATAGCATAACTCCTTTTCATTTCCTTCCTCCAATTCCTCCCTTATACCCTCCCTTGCTAGGTATAGTATCCCTCCCATATTCCCTCTCAAAATCATGGTTGCTTTTCCTTTAATTGTTATTGTGTTACACACACATGCGCCTAAATACATAAATTTAACCATTTCAGTCAGTTTAGTGTAACTTGTATGTATTAGTTCAGGGGTGACCACTTGATATTACATAACTAATTAGGGGGACTCATCCATGGAGAAGATCATCTCTCTTACTCAGCATTCCTTAGTTGCCTACAGCTCACTGTCTCTAAGTCTGGTCCTGTGAAATTTCTCCCTTCTATGTTAGCATGCTTTTTGGTCATTTGCTTCTTCAGGTCTCGTTTAGGCAACAATATTGCTGTGGTATCATGGGTGATGTTTCTTGTCATGTCTAGGAGGCACAATCTCACAACAGATTTCCTGGTCCTCTACAGTTCTTTTTTCTTCCTCTTCTGTGATGTTCCCTAGGCCCTACTGGTGCACAAACTGCATTGTAGATGTATCAGCTAGGGCTGGGTACCCAACAACCAACTGTTTTCTGCATTTTGACTAGTCATGATCTTGACAAAGTGAAGCTTTCTTGAGAAGTGAGTGAGTGTTGCAGTCATACGTGGGTATAAGGGTAAGTATTTAGAGAGGGCACTTAGGAATTATGCCGCTTTAGCAAAGTTTTTAAAAGTTGATTAAAATTGTGTGTGTGTGTGTGTGTGTGTGTGTGTGTGTGTGTGTGTATGCCTGTGCGCATGTGCACATGTGCATGTGTGAGATAATGTGCATGAAATTTGTGTAGGAGCTCCTGAAGGCCAAAGTGTTTGCTGGATCCCGTGGAACTGGAGCTGCAGGCAGCTGTGAGTCATCAAGTAGATTTTGCCAACAGTCTGTGTCCTCTGCAAGAGCACTTTTAACTATTAAGCCATCTCTCCAACTGCTTTGCCTTTAGTTTTATTTTATCTTTCAAAGGTAACTTAGGTCAGTGTTTTCCTTTTACTGCAGGCTTGTATGAAATTAGCTTATTATACAGCTGAGTTTGGCACAGATTGTGTATACTCTATCCTTTTTTACATTCTGACTTTTATGCATATGTGTTTACTTTACCTATAACAATACTTTCAGCAGAGTATATAGGTTTTCTGAAAAATGTGTAGTTATGTATCTAAGTTCAAAGTTCCTTACCAAATAGTATTATTACTTTAAAATTTTTTCTTTGGTTGCCCTTTTATGGCCACTTGTCCTATACCCGTGAATGTTTTGAATGCCCACAGTTTTCCAAAAATATTTTAATATTTTCTAGAGTAAATACAACCCCTCAATATATAGCCTTTTGGTTCTGGCTTCTTTCTTTCTCTAAAGTACATTTAAGATTCATCCATATTGTTTCATAAACCAGTAGTTCCTTTAATTTTATTTCTGGGTAGTAATTCCATGGTATTGGGTGGGACCACATGGCTTATTTGGTCACTGGTTGAAATATATGGGTCATTTCTACCTTTTTTGATTATGCATAACTATGTCATAGACATTCATGTGCATTTTTACTAATTATAAGTAATCATATTTCAAGGAATGTGGTTGCTATAATACATGGCAAGTAAATATTTAACTTTATCAGAAACTGTGAAGCTATTTTCCAAAGAAGCTCAGCTCCACCAATTGTTCAATCCAACCAGCCATGTATAAAGTTCCTGGCTGCTATGCATCCTTGCCATTGTTACTCAGTTTCTCTGTGACATCAACTTTCTGAAAAGTTCAGGGAGAATTATATATTTGAAGTTAATATATTTTGTTGCAAGCACAAGAAGAATACTTTGCAAAACTCTCTTTACCACAAGTGGAATACAGAATGAAAAACCTTTGATTTTATAGTTTAAAGAAGCAACATAAGTTTAGCTAGGAGATTAAGGCCCAAACTACACTTTACTAAATCAATATCGAATATTAAGGCCCAAACTACACTTTACTATATCAATATCGAATATTAAGGCCCAAACTACACTTTACTATATCAATATCGAATATTAAGGCCCAAACTACACTTTACTATATTAATGTAGAATAATTATGTATATTATATTACATTATTTTGAGATAAATAGTTACATGGCAGAGAAACATTGTGTACAAGGAAAACTCAGTGTCTCCTCTATTTGGTCATGTCAAGAATTTGTTCCCTTTTGTACTGAATATAGCTGTGCATAACCAGTACTGTCCTTGTATCATTATTGCTTTAGTTGTATGAATCACAGCTTGTATATTGGAAGTTTATGAGGAATACAAATTTAAATAAGTAAATTAAAATACTTAGGTGAAGGAGGATGCTAGTAAGGAGGGGATAAGGCGATTCTGTCTGTGGGTGACAAATAAAAACCAAATATAATGACATATATATGAATATATGTATGAATACTCTATAATGAAAGTGATCATTTTGTACATTAACAAAAAACTAAAATAAAAAATGAAGGGATACTAAGAAAATGATCAGAGTTTTGAAATTTATATATGTATGCACACATATGCATACACACCATATTCATATCTATCTATCTATCTATCTATCTAATCTCAAAGAACTTTAAAATGTGCTACACCTTACAACTGGGGATATGTATATATAAATTTACAGTCATGCTATGGAACATAAAGTAATAATTATAAATATTTTCAAACTAAAATTAATTATAAAGAATAGAAGTGTTTCCTTTAGCAAGACACAGGTTATTTCTATGTCAGTTACTGAATCAAGTGATAAAATAGGAATATATGCCTTGCCATTGTAACATACATACTTTTAGTGACTATCAGAAATTTCATGAAGATTAAACATTCTGAATTTAAGCACTCTTAATTTCTACTTGCATCATCTCCCAGATTTTTCCAGATCTGTGGAGAACTATTTCATAGGGGATTTCAGAGAAACAGAAAAGCGAGAGGATAGCTGTTCTAAGTTGCCATCAATTCCAGAGGGTGATATACAATTTTAGAATAAGATCAACACTTTGAGGTTCACGGAGAAGTGACAAGGCTAAGTCTAAGACTCACCTGGGAGTCGAAATTGGGTGAGAGTTTTGAATAAAATCTGAGTGGACAGCAGGAATTTGAAAGCCCTTTCATTTGTCATTTTATCTCTAAGGGATTGAGGAGCTTTTCTTGAGGTAGAGTGGGAGCAAAAGCAAAATTATAAGTTAAGAGACAAAAGCAGAGGAAGCGTAGCAATAATGGAGATAGCGGATCTCAAGGTGGGAAGGGTACATTTATATAGAAAAAGAGCTCAGTGCTAACAAAGAATTCCCTCGGGCAGGTAAGACATGAGAACAAATTAGGTATAAAACTCAAGAATCTCATAAAAATTGTAATGTGAATGTAACCAGCTGTTTTCTTTGAACCTCATGAACCATTTCCACTTAGCTAGTGATCACCCGCAACCAAAACATTAGTCAAGTTTACTAAATCAATACCATGTGTTGTCTATCACTGCTGCAGCTATTTAGGGGAAAAGACAGCTTGTTCATGCTTTGGATTATTTTACTATTTGCACTTCTTTCCCTGGCTCATTGTTAAACATCTGGGGAAAAAAAATCTAGACGAAACTTTGTATGGTTAGTGATCCCTGTACAGAATGGAAGCTATGGCAGATACCATATATTTCAAATTACTTTAGAAATTAGATTTTAAGGGTTGGAGAGATACTTCTGCAGTAAAGTATGCTTACTACTCTTTCTGAGGATCCGGGCTCAGTTCCAGCACCCACATCAGGTAGCTCACAACCAGTTGATAACTATCTATCTGTCTGTCTATATATCTGCCTATTCTATATCTGTATCTGTGTCTCTAGTTCCGAGGGGGTATGACAACCTCTTCTGTTACTCATGGGTACTGTACACATCTATGCAATGCAGACAAGCAGACATAATATATCCATATAAATACAAATATAATTTAAAGAAGTTAGATTTTAAATATTTACAGCATAAAAATAAGTGTATGAAGTGATGGATTATTGATTGGTTTGACTTATTCATCTACATGGTAACCATGTATCAAGAGATTGCATTGTGATTCTTAAACATACGTAACATTACTCACTGATTTAAAATGAAAAGAAAAAAAACACCCGACTTGTGTGTGTGTGGGGGAACATCTGAGCCAATTTGAGCCCAGTGTTTCAAATACCACTCATCCAATCACAAAAGCGTTCTTTTCCTTGATGCAATTAGTGTGCCTTTATTCCAAGTTAATTTGAAATCTTGCTTTAATATCCTATAATGCAATTAAATGCTTAAAAATTAGGTCTCTCAGGCTAATTTACATAAATACTGAGAAACCCGATTCATGCTTTCCCATGCTAGCCCTCCCCTCTATTGTGTAAGTAGTTATAATATCCATGTCACACACATCACAAATCTTACTTTTCCTCCCGTTTAGATTATTAATGCTCAAATACTAAGGACTTCTGATTTTCATGAGTATACTGAAGCCACATCTTGTAAGTCCACGGGAGAAAAAGTATGAATCTGACGTGAAAAGCAAAGGTTTGGGAGGATGCTATTTATAAATGACAATGGCCAAAGGCTGTGTGTTGATATGATTTCTATAGCTTTAAAAATCCATGGGGGTTCTCTCTCTCTCTCTCTCTCTCTCTCTCTCTCTCTCTCTCTCTCTCTTGTTGTTGCTGTGTAGTGTGTAGCTCAGAACATAAATTCACAGCATTTAAGATGACAAGACCTTGTATTTACATAGAGACGTTCCTCAAGGAGTTCACATCACTCCTTAAGAATGGCTCCATTAATTCTTATAGCTTAGGGAACTCCGGTGGGAAGATACATCTTTATGTCTAGTTGTCATAAATGGAAGAACTATACCCGAGATAGGTTTGCAGCTTTCTCAAGGTCACTTAAGCCAAGCTGAATTGCTAGAAGTGTGGAAAACTAGAGGAATATCAATTTCCCATGTGGAAGAATGACTATTTGGGTCACTTCGGGTAAGGGAAGAACATGACTTTTCAGAAATGCTCTTCCATCATTTTTACTTCCCTATGGAACCTGTGACTGAGACACATTATTTTTGGTTAGCATTTTCCAAACTACGATTTTCTGAACACTGGATATATAAGATATTGATCTATCATCATTTAAAAAGGGGAAGTTTACATGACCAAAATAAGTTTGAAACCTGCCATGGTCTATATTTGCTTTCTGGTGATTCATGATTCCTATTAGTACAGTAAGATTCTAAGAAGTCCCATAGGGAAGAAAATCACATAGCTTTGTTTAAGACAGTTTCCCTGAGCTGTTTGACCTTGGAAATAGGTTTTTCTTGTATATCTTAATGACTTACGGAACTATGTTTCAGTGAATCACATTCTGGGGAATACATATCTTTGCCAAAGGTTCTAGTGAAGAAATTCTTCCCTAAATACTCTTTTTTTTTTAAAAAAAAATAATTCTACTTATTTATTTATTTATTTATTTATTTATTTATTTATTTTTGCTGTCTGATAGTTCAGGGCACAAACTCTGCTATGGTTTCACTTGCAGATGGCTTGCTTGCTGCTGGTTGATAAGGTTCTATGGAAGGAATGAGCCAATGCTGCAAATCCCTGGCAGCAAAGCCTCATATTCCCATTTCTTTCTAATTTCTCCCTAATTCTAACCTATTTCACAGCATAATCTGTAATCTTTCACTTCAAATGATGCCACTGTGCTCTATGTGTGGAGCACTGAGTAGATGAATAATTTGATAGAGGCTACAAACCAAAGAAAATATAAGAATCAATCGAAAGCTGGTCCTCACGAAGGAAGCATTCAGGGTCAGTTCTAGCTCAGGGGCCTCTGGTCCCGGTTTCTGAAGTGCAGAATGTCTTCAGCAATAGCGACTCACCTTCTGCATCTGAAGGGCAATCAAGGACAATAGCAGCAGGCTGTCGGTTTAGGAGTCTCTTTGACAACCCTGACCAAAAACTCAAAAGAAGGCTTTTCATGTCCGATACTGGAAATGATAGAATTCTGAGAGTGGGAGAAATACTCTTTCCCAGGGAAGCACACCAATTGGTTAGCTAATGGTCTGTTCTGAACAACATATAAAATTAACATTATAAAGACTGACTGAATATGTCATATTTAAAATATATACATGTATATATATGTAGGTATATATATATATAGTGTGTGTTTACATATATTCATGAAATGTCAATTGATGAAGAACACAACAAATTCAAGAGCAGCACTGTTATATGATAATGTCCAAGATATTCTACTATGCCTTGTCTAGAAGCAAAGTCTAGAAGCCATCTGAAAGAAATCTCTTAAGAGGACACCATCTTGATTTATGACCTAAATACCTGGTTTATGAGTTGCCCATCTATTTAGGATTGGTGTATATAAAAATTACTTACTGCTTGCTCTGAATGATATATCTCATGTCTCCCCATATTTCACACTCTCTACTACTTCTGCCCTGTTTCCAAAGCCCTCTTCTAGTTTGCACACCTGTATGGAATTCTCAGATATGTGGATATAAACACAAGGCAATATGTGCATAGCTTTTGTTAATGCCTTTGAGATTAAAATAGGGAAGAGGTTGGTGGCAGGAAATCTATCCAAAGGAGCAGTCAGACTATAATACAAGTATGTGTTGTGTAAAGAGGTGAACCAGAGGCTTGGTGGAAGCATCATTGACTGATATACAGCGAAGAGAAAGTTGTCAAGGCTGTGAGCTAGTGCCCCTAATAACTTTGGTCATTCATTAGTGGTATTCTGTATGGCCAGAATGGACCTGCTCGATGAAATACCAAACCATACTCATTGATTAGGAGCCATGAGTGTGTGAAGGGGAGTGTAGTTTCACCAGAATAATTCCATGAATTTCAGTGTGTAGTAGTTGGAGATCTAGGGAGTTGATTTTATTGTCTTCAACAGTGTTTATGACTGACTACAGGCTACCCGATTTTGAAAACCTCATGCAGGCCTCTGCTTACTACATTTTGCAAGTGACTTGAAGAGCAAGTTTCGTAAAGAAATGATTCTGTTAAGAATGAGTGGATGACAGCAATTTGAGTTGATCATGTTGGAAACATCTGATTACGCAATTTGACTGCTTAAACATATTAAGTTGATTTGTGGTTGATTTTACTTTTCTGAGAACTCCATGGCATCACATGTCTTCCTATTGAAAAAAAAAAGTGATATTACAGATAGGGAAAAGGTAAATGTTATTTTCAGTTTCTAGGTAAAGCTGACAGATTGAGGAAGTTTTTGACATATCATTATAGGTAGAAGCACTTTGTGTAGTCTTCATTTTATACTCAAGATAACTTTGGGACTGATACATTTGTTCTAAAATCACATTTCCATCAAATGAAAAGCTAAAACAATTAGACAGAAGACACTTTTGTTTGAAATCAGTATAAGTGCACAAAGCATATTAATAAAAACAGTGAATAATCTTGATCTTTTGATAAATTGCCTGCTCTAGAGTGCATGGGCAGCTCTTGTAGCATCCATTGAGAAACAAAGAAATCCTGTCAAGATGACATCTGCTTCTTCAGTGGAACATAACAGGAGTCATGAGGTTTTAAATATGACACAGTGAGCAGTATCATGTACTTAATCAGCTGCCAAGGAGGAGTTCGTCTTTCTTCTTGGGAATCCATTGATTCTAGAATGTAAGGCTTTCCAAGGAAACTATCAGGCTATGGCTAATGTCTGAAGGTACCGGTAGTGAGATGAAGCTGAATGGCTATTGTAATGCTGTATGTCAAATAACTATAATATCAAGTGACACAAAATCAAAAAGCACACCAGCAAACAACCAAAACTAAGCATGCACCCCACAAATCTGAATTGTCTTAGGACAGTCTGATCCAGGCTGTATTGGGATAATAGGACAATGTGGTATGTTTCTCACCTTCTTTCTGAGATCAGTGTTGGCATGTTCTTTGTCTTGTGATAGGAAACACACAAAAGAGAAAGTAAAACCACTGGATCTCCAGAAGCCTGTGCTCTGGACTGGTATGATGTAACTTCTATCTCATTATATTGATCAAAGCAAATCCTATGGTTACAATGCTTGTCAGGGGACAGAGAAATATGTTCTATCCGTGATGAAAGTTCAGCAAATATGTAGATGCAGAGAGTTGTGATGAATTGAGACCAAACAGTAATTTAGCACATGGAGAAGCTACATATGTCCACTTTGATCATGTGTTTAATCTCAGTTGCAAGGGAAATGCTGGGTGACTCAGCCCCAAGCAAGGCACATGTTGCTGTCTGTCTTCCAGAAGTAGAAGCTGTTAGCTGTTCACTAAATTCTATTATCACTTATTGAAAATATGACTTTGGCTGGCAGTGTGGTGCATGCCTTTAATCCCAGCACTGGGAGGAAGAGGAAGGAAGATCTTTTTGAGATCAAGGCCAGTCTGGTCTACAAAATGAGTTCCAGGACAGTTAGGAATTTTACACAGACAAACTCTGTCTCAAAAAATCAAAATAAAAAAAAGAAAAAGAAAGAAAGAAAGAAATTATGACTTTGACGCTTCTTGTAGTTGTCCTTGAAATTTGGCAGTCATGTGATGGAATTATGGTCAAAGAAATTCGAATAAATACTATACACATATCTTTATGATCTTTCAATGGATAGACATGATGTTAAGTACTTTATATTACTCTAGAGCCAAAATAATTGTTTACTATAAGATAGTCTCTATTTCATTTTGTCAGATACATGTATTTTATATATACTACAACACAGAGAAATGAAATTCCACAGTGTTGAACTGTTAGTTTTTCAAACATTCATTATAGCAGCTAATCTAGAGTACTCTGACTGTATCTATACTCTTAGCAATGTTGTACCTCACCTCCGGTACCTAGTCACTTCTATTCCCCGATTTACCTATTCTTAGCCACAGACATGACCTTTGAGTGTGGTTACAAATTAACACCTCTTCTTTCTTTGCTGTTTATCTATTTTTTGTTTTTATATCCCAATCAAAGTTTCCCCTCCTTCCACTGCAACTCCCTAACTTTCCCTCTTTCTGCTTCTATTCTTCTTCTATTTCTCTTCAGAAAAGAAAAGGCCTCCCATGGGTATTATCCAGCAATGGTATATAAAGTTGCAGTGAGACTATGCACCTCCTCCTATTAAGGCAAGACAGTAGGAGAAAAAGGTCCCCAAAGCAGACCTTTTGGGTACCAAGGCAACAGAGTCATAGACAATCCTTGCTTCTACTGTTAGAAGTCTCACAGGAAGATCAAGTTAAGCAACTGTAACATATGACAGAGTACCTAGGTCAGTCCCATGCAGGCTCACTGGTTATCAGTTCAGTCTCTGTGAGCCTCTATGAACCCAGGTTTGTTGGTTCTGTGAGTTTTCTTTTGGTGCCCTTGACTCCACTGACTCCTACAATCCTTCTTCCCCTATTTTGCAGAATCCTCAAGTTTTGCCTAATATTTGACTGTGGGCCTCTGCACCTGTTTTCATCAGTTGCTAGGTGAAGTCCCTCTGATGTCAATTGGGCTACACATCAATCTGCTGTGTGATATTTTGTTTGTGTTCTGAATAATAAAACTAGCCTTGGAGATCAGAAAAGCAGAACAGACAACCACCAGAGACTTCTTAACTCTACTAAATCTCAGACCAAATGGGGGCTTCTGTCTCTATGAATCCTGAGACTGAATGGGCAAGATCTTGTCTCCACCTGTCTTATATTCATGTCTCCACCTCCCTAGTGCTGGGTTTAAAGGTGTGAGGCTTTCATGTGTTAAGATCAAAGGCTTGAGCCTCCCATGTTCTAGGATAAAAGGTATGACTATCCTATGTGCTGGGATCAAAGGTATGAGCTACCATGGCCAGGATCTGTTTCTCTTTTAAACTGGTTTAATCATGTGTAGCCCAGGGTAGTCTTGAACTCCTGATCTTCCTGTTTCCTCCTCCCTGCTTCTTCCTCCCAAATAGCTCCCAATGTACCATGAAAGCTGTTTTTCTCTCTCTCCCAGTCCCAATGGACTGGTTTCTCTCCTGCCTGCTCATCCCTGAAATCACTTAGTAAATAATCATTCTGAGGCTTAATGTTAATTATAATTGTTTGGCCAGTGGCTCAGGCGTCTTACTGGCTAGTTCTACATATAAATTGAACAATTTCTAATAATCTGTGTATTGTCATGTGCCTCGTGGCTTACTGGTAATACTCTGGCATCTTATACCTCTGGTGGCTGTTGGCATCTTCCTGACTCCACCTTCTTTCTCCCCCTCTCTCTCTCTCTCTACTTAGATTTCCAGCCTAGTTATATTCTGCCCTGCCATAGGCCAAAGCAATTTATTTATTAAGCAGTGATAATAAAGCATATTCACAGCATACAGAGGGATATCCCACATTATATCCCCTTTTCTGTCTAATTACAAAAAGAGGTTTTAACTTTAACAAGTAAAATTGCATATAACAAAATGACTGTTAGGCAAGAATTAGAGTTAAAATATTTAATCTATTTGTATTTCACAAATTAAAAAAATACTCTATCATCTATTTTGTCTTTGTGAGTCTAAAGTTTTACATCTACTTTATCTTTTATCATAACTAAGGAAAACTGTAATTATAATTATGCAGTCTTCAATTCCATCAAAGACCTCAGAAGGATATAATATCAACTAAGTTACTGGGAAGTACATTGTAAGCAACTTCTAAAACTCTAGAAATGACTAAGCCTAGAGTATCTAGCGGATTTCCAAGTGAAGCATGGAATTTGAAAAACTGTCCCACCTATTCTGGAAAAATTAATTAGTTGCTTTCTTCCATGTTTTGTAAAATGTCTGACAGACACTTTTATGAAGCAGGAACCCTGAAGGACTGTCTTACCTTGTTTTAGAAAATTCAGCAGTCATTTTTCTGTGGGTCTTATATATCTAGTTTGTACAACACACTGTCAAGCAGTACAGGCAAGAGCAGTTTCTTACCCAAATGGCTAGCCTTGCCACATTGAAAGCAAACTCCATAAGGAGCTTTATCAATGCCCATCATTCTTTTAAAGTAATTAGTGTTGCCAGGAGCAGACATGTCTCACTGTTGAGAAAAGTTTAAGTTTTTAAAAACATATTAAATGCCATATTATATAGGTCTGTGAAGTATTTGAAGATTACCTATCCATCTGAAATGTATCTCTGCATATCTAGAAAACCTAAATAGCATGTCTATAAGTTTGACTATTATAGATGACTGTTAATTTGTATTTTAAGTATAAATTAAATTTTAAATGAGCTGCATAAACATAATACCTTAAACAAGTATAGAAATATACATATAGTATAACAAAATCGACCTTAAATTTCTATCTATCTATCTATCTATCTATCTATCTATCTATCTATCTATCTATCTATATGTTGATATATATATATATCAATGACAATATAGATCAATAACATAATTATATATATTGATAACAAAAACCCTTTAAAAACAAGAATAGAAACATGTATACAGTATAACAAAATTAACTTTAAATTTGTATCATATCAAAATCCATGTCAATAAAAAAACATTGGAGATTAGTAGTTGTATTTTTATCCTATATTCCTATATTACTCTCAATATAACAAACGTCTATAGCCTACCACATAACCAAAGACTATCCATATCCCTCTCAACTCTTGAAAATATGGACATCAAACCATGGCCTGCATGAGAGACACAAAGTCTATGTGTTTCAGAACCCCCTTTTCTCTGGGTTCTGGGATTAAAGGTGTATGTCACAACTGTCTGGCCTCTATGGTTAACTAGAGGCTAGTTCTGCCTGATGATCTTCAGGCAAGTTTTATTTGTCAGAACACAAGCAAAATATTTTAAATTATCTGTATAAACACAACACTAATCTATCAGGAGAGCATAAAACCATTATGATTTTTTCATTGACTTTTTTTGCCAGGCATGTTTTGTTCTATCCCTGTCTCTGGGGAATCCCACCTCTGCGTGTTGGTCCTCAGGGGTAAGCTCCCTGTTAGGGTATGGGTATGTAGCTGGGCAAGTCTTATTTGATTACATTCACAGTTTCTCCATCGTCTTTACCTCAGCACATCTTGTAGGCAGGAAAAATTATAGGTTGAATGTTTCATGGTTGGGCTTGTGTTCCAGTCTCTCTAGTGGAAGCCTTGCCTGGTTACAGGCTCCACCATTGCTAGGAGTCTTAGCTAGGGTCACTCTCATAGATTCCTGGGAGTTTCCATTGCACTAGGTTTCTAGCTAATTCCAGAAATGACCCCAGATTCCAGTTGTTTCTTTCAGTATTGTCTCCCTCTACCCTCCTCATTTGATCCCTCATGTTCCCATTGCCACCACCCTCTTCTATCCCCTCCTTCATCCTTCATCCATTGGCAATGTCCAGTCTATTTCCCATTCACAGTGAGATTTATACATTCCACTCTCGAGCCCTCCTTGTTACTTAGCTTTTCTGGGTCTGTGGATTGCACCGTGGTTCTCCTTTACATTTACAACTAATATACACTTATGAGTAAGTGAATATCATGTTTATATTTCTGGGTCTGGGTTATTGGGTTACTTCTCTCAGGGTGATTTTTTTTCTAGTTCCATCCATTTACCAGCAAATTTCATGATGTCATTGGTTTTTCTTTTCTTTTTTTTTTTTTTGTTTGTTTTTTCAAGACAGGGTTTCTCTTTAGCTTGAATCCTGTCCTGGAACTAGCTCTTGAACTCACAGGATAGTCTTGAACTTACAGAGATTGGACTGCCTCTGCCTCCCAAGTGCTGGGATTAAAGGTACGTGCCACCACCACCCAGCCCTGATGCCATTGTTTTTAATGACTAAGTAATACTCCACTGTGTAAATGTATGACATTTTCTTTATCCAGTCTTTGGTTAAGGTATATCTAAGTTGTTTCCAGGTTCTGGCTACTATGAAGAAAGCTGCTATGAACATAATTGAATAGGTGTCATTGTGATATGTTGGAGTATTATTTGGGTATATACCTAAGAGTGGTATAGATAAGTCTTGAGGTAGGTTGATTCCCAATTTCCTGAGATACCACCATACTGATTTTCAAAGTGGCTGTACAAGTTTGCACTCCCACCAGCAGTGGAGGAGTGTTCTTATTATCCACCTTTTCAACGCTAATCACTTTGTTCAGGATACTTTGGACTTAGATTTTCTGGCTCTTGGATACTCTTGAAATATTCCATTTCAGAGTGATATAAACTACCAAAATTCTATTCATGACTTATCTAGTGGAGCTTGTCTTTACTGGCAGTTCTTCACACCATACACATTTTCGTCTTCAAAGTAAATACCTGCCATCCAGACTATACCAATGTGGAAAGAAATTACACTGTTTAAGATAGACTACAACTGAGTTTAAATCATGGCTTTGGTGTTTACTAGTGATGTAACTGTGAGTTTAAAGCCCATATCCTCCTTTTAAAAATGGAGGTAAACATTATATTACTTTAAAAGGTTGTTCTTAACCAAATGAGATAATAAATGCACCTATCTCAGTACATACTGTATAACAAGTAATTTCTTTGCTCTCTTTTAAATTCATGGCCTCTTTTTTCATTAATTGTTACTACACATGCATGTGTGTATGTATATATATTCCTAATTATAACCTCTTCAGTATGTAAATTGTCACATGAATGTATGTTTTCAGGGATGACTATTGGGTACCGGATAAGCAAGTGGTGTGCTCTTCCCTGGAGAAGACTATTTTTTCCTCTCTACGTTCCTCAGCTGCTTGTAGTGTTGTGCAGGATAAAGGTCTCATAGGCTTTCCTTTTGGTTCACTTTGGTGTGTCTATCAGTTTCCTCCTTGTTCATCTCATGATTAGGCAGTCATGTTGTTGAAACTTAATGGGTGTAGTTTCTGATATTACTAGGAGACCCAGTCTCACAGTAAATTCCCTGCTTCTATGGTACTTAAATTCTTTCTATTTCCTCTTCTGCAATGTTCACTAAGCCTTAGGCATAGGAATGTTTTTATCCGCTGGGACTAGGCTTCACAACTCTGAAGTTTGATAGCTTTGGGCTTTCTGTAATGGTCTTAATCTGTTGCAAAAAGAAGCATGATGGCTTTGTAAAGTGGTGGGTATTGGTTATTTAATGTCTATGACTGACTTTTAATGCTAAGTTGGGTTGGTTTCCAATACCAAGTGTGATACCTTCTTGTTTAATGAGTCTTAACTCACATTAGAGAGATGTGAGTTACCACCAAGGTATACATGCCATTACTGCACCCTTAGGGTTGCCGTGACATTCTGGTTGTTGTGGTTCATAGACATCATAGCTGGGTAGGACTATTGGTTGCTGCCCTTCTTTGGAAGCTTGCATGTCACATTCAGGCACCATGAAAGGTAGTCCTTCAGGAAGAGGCATTCAGGTCAGTTCTGGCTCAGGAGCCTATAGGTTCTGTTTTTAAAGTGCATGGCTTCTTTAGCAGTAGGGACTTACTTTCCACATTGGGATGGGCAACCAAAGGCAATAACAACAGGCTGTAGGTTTGAGGAGTTTCTTGGACAGCCCTGAATAACAACTCCAAAGAGAAATTCTCCTGTCTCAGACTGATGTTTTATTAGAAGAACTTTGGGTCTTGGAAGGAGCATTGTCAGCCTGAATGAGAAAAGGTCATTGAACTATAATTACATTTATACACAGAGCTATGTGCATTATATTTTAGGTAAATATTTAATAGTATTATCCCTTAAGCCTTTTCAGACATCTTTACTGCTACTTTACCCTTATCCCTTCCTCTTCTTATGTATTTACATCATTTCTCCTCCCTAACCTGACAATGTGCTTTTTTAGTTTCCTAGTTTCTGTAGTTACAACATTTTTCTCTGAAGGCTGGGTGCTTTGGGTGCTTGGAACATCAAATTAGAAAGAACATGTTATGTTTGTCTTTCTGGGTCTGGGGTACCTTTAGCTCTATGTGATGTGTTCTACTTCAATCTATTTTTCTACAAAACCTTATTAGTTATCTGGGGTCTGATGTGATTCTTTATGAATTTTAGAATATTTACTATTTCTGCAAAGAGTTAGAGGGCAATTTGATTGGGATTGCACTGAATTTGTAAATAGATTTTGGTATGATGGGCATTTTTACAATACTAATTATGCCAATCCATGAGCACCGGTATTTCCATTTTCTAGTGTATCTCTCCATCTCCTTCTTCAAAGGTTTAAAGTATTCATTGTAGAAGTCCTTTTCCTCCTTGGTTAGCTATATTCTTAGGTATTTTATTTTCTTTGATGTTATTGTGAATGGGAGTATGTCCATAATATCCTTCTCTTTATGTTTGTTGTTGGTGTATAGAAAAGCTACTGATTTGTTCAAGTTGATACTATTTCCTGTCACATTGCTGAATTTGTTCATCATTTCTAGAAGGTTTCTGGTAGAATTTTGTGAACTCTTATAACTTCATAATAATAAAATAAACCTCAAAGAAAATAAAATATCTAAATCAAACACTTCTTAATTATTTGTTTTGACACTGTTGTTGATTTCTGCTGATTTTATGATTTCTTGCCTTCAATTGGGTTTGTATTTGGTTTGTTCTTGTTTCCCCAAAGTTTTAAGTTACATCATTGAGACCTTTACATTTGCTCTTTTTTTATTTTTTTAAATGTAAGTACTTCAAGATACATTTTTGCCTTGTAAGAGTGCTTTCATTTTATCCCATATGTTTTGTTGTGCTGTATTTTCATTTAGCTCCAGGAAAAATTTGGCTTTCTTAATTTTATATTTGACTCATTCATCATACAGTAAGGAATTATTTAACCATGTGTTAGTGCATTTAATAGAGATTAATTTGCTGTCAAACTGTACGTTTTATTGCACTATGGTCATATGGGATACACGGAACTATTTCAGTCTTTTTGATCTTGTAATGATTTGTTTTGTTTCCCAGTGTATGGTCTATTTTACAGAAAGGTTCTGTGTGCTGCTGAGTAGGGTGTGTATTCTGTAGTGTTTGGGTAGAATTTTCTGAAGCTAACTGGTAAATCCATCTGATGTATGATTTCAATTAATTCTGATGTTTCTCCATCAATTTTTGTCCTGATAACCTATCTATTGAAGTTAGTAGGGTATTGAAATCATATACTATTAATGTGATGATATTGATCTGTGTCTTTAAACTACATTAGTACATTGTCTTTTTATAAAACTGGGTGCCTGAGAGTTTGGTGCAAGTATGTTTGGCATAATAATGCCTTTTGCTTTTTCTAATAGACAAGGCTGTTCTCTTGATTAGAATGAAGTATCATTCTTTATGTCTTCTAATTAGTTTTAATTTGAATTCTATATAGTCAGATGTTAGGATAGCTATGCCTGCTTGCTGATCCTATTTGATTGGAATACTTATGCCCAACATTTTTACTCTTAGGTGATGCCTATATTTCAAGCTAAGATGTGTTTCTTTTAGACAACAGAGAGGTGAATTTTGTTTCTTGATCCATTCAGTCAGCTTTTGTCTTTTTATTGGTGAATTAAAGTCATTAATATTTAAAGTTATTATTGAGATGTGTGTGTGTGTTAATTGTGGTCATCTAGGTTGATTTTCAGTGGTGTTTGTGTTCTCGGGTTATTTTGTGATTTAGTACTTATGTCTTAATATTTCTTTCTAGTCCCTCTGCTATACTCATTTCTCTCCAAAATAATGTTTTTTTTAATTTACTTCAGGGTTAGCTTGTTGGCTATACTTTTTAAAGGCTGTTTATGTTATGAGAACATTTTTGTTTCTTCTTCAATTGTGGCAGCTAGTTCTTCTTTATATATTATTCTCGGCTTTCTGTCATAGTCTTTTAGGACTTGGGATGCATTGCTTCAGGCTCTTCTGACTTTCAAAGTTTCCATTGAGAAATTGGTTGTTATTCTGATTTTTTTCTATATAACTTTTGTTTGTTCTATTTCTGTTCTGTATACTTATTGTTTTAGTTATAATACATCATGGGTATTTTACTTATGGCCCTGTCTATTTGGTGTCCTGTGTATTTCTTGTTTCTAAGTGTATGTGTGTGTGTGTCTGTCTGTCTGTCTGTCTGTCTGTCTGTTTTTTCTCTCTCTCTCTCTGTGTCTTTTCTTAGTCTGAGGAAATTTTCTTCTATGATCTTGCTGAAATCTGTTCTATGCCATGGACTTGGAAATCTTCTCTCTCACCTATGCTTGTAATTCAAAGGTTTGATTTTGTCATGGCATTCCACATTTCATGTATGTTCTTTTCCTATTTATATTTGTTTTTATATTTCTTGCTTATTTGCTGTCATTCTTCTACTCTATCATTGAAGCCTGATATTCTATTTTCTGATTGATTCATTCTATTTGTAAGAATTTCCTCTGTGTTTTCTAGTTAATTCACCAACCCTTTCAAATCCATTATTCTTTTATCTTGAGTCCTCTTCAATGTTTCTATCTCCTTATTGGATTCCATTCTCAAATCCTGGCTCATCTTCATCATTTCTATCAGTTTTCTGTTTGTGCTTTCTTGGGCCTCTTGCAGATTTTTATCCTCTTTAAGTTCTTTCTCCTTAATTTCATTGAACTGTTTCTTTGTGGTTTATGTGAATTCCTGTCATTCTTTGATGATGTTTTTGATTGTTTTTTGAAATTTTGTGTCATGAGGTTCATTTAAGTAGTTCTTTTTGGCAAACATTTTAACATGGCTGGTAGGTTTTGGAGAGAAGACACTGGCTTTATCTTTCATATTCTTATATATTTTTGCAATGAGATCTGGGCATATGGACTTATTTCCTGTTTTAGTTCTGAGTCTGTTATGATCAGAGTCAACTGGGACAGAAGAGGAGATGCATGAGTCATTGTCCCTTGATGCTGGAAATGGCTTGGGTGGAAATAAGTCAGGTGGACCGAAGGACAGGGCAGCTGCAAAGGATGTGACTTCTCATCTAAGCCTGAAGTGAATGATTAGATCTGGCTGCGTTGAAATGATTTATAAGGTGTGGAAGGGGCTTGTGGGTTGGGGGATAGGTAGAAAAGATTTTTGTGGAAATCTAGAGGTTGATTGTGGCTCAGGCAGGGGTTGCCAGAGGAGGTCATGACACTAGATGTGAGGTTTGGGCTAGATCTGGAGGACTGAGGAGAAGGTGTGCATCAGGAGACATGGGAAATTCAGTAGACTAGATCTTGAAAAAGGAGGTGGGAAGGGTAGTTGAGAGCTGAGCAGAAGGGACCTGTGTGTGCTTGTCCCTTAAGCGCTTTCCTCATAGTTATTACCATGGCTGATAGATTATCTTTAATGTTACTACTTTTTGTAAACTTGCACTATGAAATTTTAACTCCTTCTCTCATTATGAATACAGTGTGTCCCTTATTTGTTGTCTGTGGACTTGGCCATATAACTTACTTTTATCATCTGTTATGCAGGCATGAGTTACAGCATGCTTCTTCATGGAGTCTCTTCTCTAAAAAGTTGCTCTCACTGCCATTTAAGTTTAGAAAGAAATATGAGAGACAGGAAGCAGAGCTGCTTCACTCACTGCAGCTTGAAGCAGGGCATTTCCTACTACTTGCAGATTGAGGACACAATTTTTGACTGTTCAAGATTGGGGGTGATTTCTAGTGCAGTATTACTATAAAACTTCACTTGGGTATCCATAGTTGCCTTGTCCTGAACCCACAGAGATGTTTGGTGTCATATTAGCGATGTCATGGTCAAGTCTAGGCAGAGAAAGTACCTGGTACAGACTTTAATGGAACAATAACATTTAGATTTAGGAAAGGAAGTGCTTCTTTAACTTTCATAGCTGGATACATCACTCTTTAACAATTTATTCACTCCTAGGGCCTGACAGTCCATTTGGCTTGGCCTTGGCCTTTCTTTTCTTTCTTTTTTCTTTTTTTAGAATGAGCATGTTTAAGACTAAGAGCTCAGTAAGATACACTAGAGTATTAAAAATAAGTAATGATAACAAGAAAACTGTCAATCAGGTTCAAGGATTATTGACAGGTAGTCTTGGTGGAGCAAGCTACTGAATTTCAAGAATAGTTCATAGCCAGCTTGTTACCTGGAAGCCCAGATCTTTTATCTGGGCCTGTATATTTCGGGCTATATCATGTGTCAGAAACCAGGGTAAGCCTGAGGAACCATGGAGGGCATGTAAGATCACAGGAAGTGAGTCAGGCTGCTATCTGCTCTCAATATAGCCACTCCTTGACCCGTGGCTTTTCCTACTTGTTGGGAAAAATTAGTTAAATTTCAAGACATAATGGGTCATTTTAGAAAAAGAAATGTGCTTTGCAGAACATGCATTAGAACAAACAATTTTCATAATGAATACCAAGAGAGTCTTTGCTCCTCTTACAGCTGCTACAATTTATACATTTCTCTGAATAGTGACAAGCAATTTCAGAAGTGACAGGAATCAGCTACAGCTTTCCTTGCAAAACCTAGATCAGGCTAACAATGATAATTTCTAGGCTCTCGCATCATCACTATTTTTATAGTAATAAATAACAGTGATAATGGCTCCTTAGAGTTTGGAAGGGAATTGTCTAAACAGTGAAGTAGAAAAGTAACAAGCATATACATTTCACGGCCTAAGGTGTGGACAGTTTTAAAGGTATACGTTGCATTGTAAATACTAAGGATTCTGGGATAAGAAAGGCACATATAAGCTTTTAATTCATAGCTTGTCAGTGTGTGTGAACTAAGCTAACCTCTCTACAAACTGAGAATCAGAAACCTTTGAAGGCTGAGTAGTTAGCAAGAGCAGACAAAGAGGTGCCTATAGTCTTAGGATTTTCTTCTGGATACCCTGCTTACTAAAGGTATCTGCCACATTCTGCATTCTTTCAGGTATACTTTTTCACCCAATCATGGACTGTCCTGGGCTGAGTTTATCATTTTCTGTCTATTTTACCTTCTGTAGCTATCCAGTGTTTTGTTTTCACACGATTCCATTTAAATGAATGGGGGCACCCCTAGTTTCTTTTTTCCTTGAAACATGAGTGTTGTTTATTATTATTGTCCCTTAGAAATCAGTAACTAGATTGATATTCTTCTAGAGCAAACAAATCATTTGGCCTTTCAGTTTTTGGATACCAATCCCTTTCTTTGTGTTGTTATATTTGACTCTTGGAAGATCACTGGGCAGTTTTGTTTTAGTTCCCTACTTACGTTCTTTTTCTCTATACAAATGTTGGTGTTATGCCAGAGGATATGAATGATGTACGCCGATGGCTGACTTATCACAACAATGCCTGTTTTAGCTTGTGTGTCACTACTAAATTTTATTCTTTTGATGCTAATACTTTATATCTCCTGCCTTTTTACTGGATTGGCTACATTTATAGAACTTCAGGAAATGTGGGCAGCAATGGGGACAGGGGAAGTGTTGCTCTAGTATTTAGCTGGTTTATTTGATATTTGTCTACTGGTGTGAGAGATGGAAGTCTTAGTTTTTAGCCTGCATTGTGCCTCATTTGGAAGCTGACAGAAAGGAAATTCTAACTTGTATATTCTGTGTTAGTTTTTAAACTTTAATGTAATGAAAGGTGAATAAGTAGCTACACTGTCTTTTTTCATTAAAAATACTTTAAACACACAGGATGCTGATTAGCCTTTATTCTCCATACAGAAGTTTGAGAAAATAGGGTTGTTTTTGTCTTACCCAATTTTGAGCTTACAAGAATCTTATGACTGCAAAGAAAGAAAAAAACAACAGGAAACTGATATATAATTCATTTGGTACCTGGTACGCACAGAAAACATCTGTTGTGGTTTTATAACCTTGTACAAATTTCAAGCAAGGTAACTAAAGAAAATGTGTCTGTTTAAAAGACAGCATAGCCATCTTTCCTACGCACATTAAGGAGAGTTGTCTGCAGTGTTATTTGTCAACTGTATGTAATCTTTCAGGCAACACAGCTATCTTATTAATTTAATTAAAAATGAAACATGTCTGTTAATGTGGAGAATAATGAACCACACTCCCAGAGTTCCCAACTGATTTTTTTTTTCATTTTTATGTGTTTTTCTTTCTTTGGCAATTAAGATGTTTGAAACAATGAAATGAAAGTTTAGGGTTCTGGGATCACTGGTTAATTCCCTCACAAATTCACAAAATAAAACAAAACAACAAGCAAAAAACCCTCTTGCCAATTACTCAGTCAACAAAACCTTAAACATTGATGTTTATTACCATTACTAATGCTGGCAACCGTAGTTCCAACTAATGATTGTGCTTGTTCTAGGCTCCATTTGCTATGCTTTTGTGGCTGGTTAACAGGTTTGAAGACTTCTTTACCACAGATGGAAATACTTCTTAGGACTTTGATTTTCATATGACATTGACAACAAAGTCCCCCGTGTGCAAATCTCTATATATCCTATACCCGTACTTAAGTACTTCCTGAAACATGTCTACCTTACTAATCCCTGTGCCTAGCACCATAATGATTCTGTGAATTATGCTGCCTGTGGGCTGTGAAACTTCCTGCTTGGTGCTGAGTCATTGTGCAACACTTTATGGCTTTGGTTTCCTACGTTCCAATTGTAAAAGTGAGAAAGTTAAAATAGATACCCTCTAGGTTGGAATTTGATTATAACACATGCCTAGGTACTTGCAGGGTCTGGCTCAGCCTAAAATAGGAGGTAAAAATCATGAAGCATTATATTAGTTTTAAGTGTCTACCCTGCTCTATTCCCCAATGCCAAGTCAGAAGAAGGGCGTGGTCCGTTACTAATTACTGTTTTCGATCAGTTGGAAGACTTATCAGCTTTTGAGTCACGTTGGAAGTGAGTTATCCAATGGAGCAGCAGCCTGCATGTCAGTATAACTGCCCCTTACAGCGGCACTGTGCTTTGAGCTTTTCTGAGCACTCCTTCATACAGTTCTCATTTTACCAAGAATAAAATAAAAGCAATGATGAACATTGTAGTGAGGGCTCGGAGCTGTGGGCAGACCTGCTTTTCGTCCCGCCCGGCTCCTGCATGGCTAGCTTAGCCCCAGAAATAACAACACACAAATTGTATTCATTTAAGCACTGCCTGGCCCATTATCTCTAGAGAGTTAGTTACTGACTAACTCTCATATCTTGATATTAACCCATTTCTAATAATCTGTGTAGCACCACGAGGTGGTGGCTTACCGGAAAAGATTCAGCATATCTGACCTGGTGGCTGGCTCCATGGCTTCTGCCTCATAGCCCTCTTCCCAGCATTCTGTTCTGTTTACTCCGCCTACCTAATTTTCTGTCCTATCAAAGGGCCAAGGCAGTTTCTTTATTGACCAATGAAAATAACACAATAGACAGATAACCCTCCTCCATCATTTCCCCTTTTTCTGTTTAAACAAAAAAGAAAGGCTTTCATTTTAACAAAGTAAAATTACATATAACAAAACAGTTATCAAGCAAGAATTATAGTCACAATATTTATAACTATATCTTTATCATAATAATGGAAAACTATAACTATGACTATCCATTCTTCAACTCCATCAAAGACTCCAGAAGGATATAATATTACCTAAGTAAACAAGAAGTAAGCAACTTCCAAAATTCTAGAAATGACAGAGACATCTTGCTGCCTGGACAGTCACCCAACGTTCCTCTGTATTGTTGGGGCACCCATCTTAGGCCTTCAGGCCCATAATATCCAGAGACATTTCCATGAAGCAGGAAATTTCAAAGGCAGTTCAGTCACTATCTGCTGTGTCCTGCAGAATGTCTCGCAGACTCTTTCATGAATCAAGAACCTCGAAAGATCATCTCACCTTTAGGCAAGTTCAGCAGTCCTCTCTCTGCGGGTTCTGTGTCCAGTTTATACAACAGTCCAGGCAAGAGCAGTTTCTTGCCCAAAATGGCTATCAAACTCCATAAGGAGCCTCTTCGATGTCCATCTTTCTCTTGAAGTAGATTGGTGCTGCCAGGAGCAGACGTGTCTCATTGTCATGAAAAGTCCTAAGTTATTAAAACATTAAATGCCATGTTCTGTAGTCGTTGAGAGATATGAAGAATGTCTCTCTAAAATATATCTATGCACATCTAGAAAATCAAACTAACATTACTACAAGCTTGACTATTATCAATGATTATCCATTAACAACCTATATTTTTAATTATACATTGCATTTTTAAATGAACTATACAATCACAATACATCAATCAAGATCAGAAATATATATACATATAACAAAATTGACCTTAAAATCCATATCAATGAAATTATTCATATCTATATCATATCCCCCTTTAAATGTAAAAGAACATTTATAAACAATATTTGGGAATATGGACGTAGTTATTTCTCTCCAAACTGCTTCCTGCTTTATAGGGGCGCAGTTAATCAGGTCTTTCATGGTATAACCTGTCTGCCAGGTTCATCTCAGTCGGCAGTTGAGTGAAGTAATTTTTTGAGGGTGTTCACAGCAACCTTTCAGGAGGGCGTGGTCTATTATACCATACTGGGATAGAAGCTATCCACAGGGTCTCATCCTCTGTGAAAACAAAAGAAGAACCTCCTTTCCAAAGTATCATATCCTTAGATCCAAATTCTGAAGTCAAGCTATTTTCAAAATATCTATCTTGGATTAGTTCAGCAGCATTTATAAACAAATATCTTTTAGCAGTCGTTGCTCCTTCCTCAGCATTCAAACAATTCAAAGAGAGCATAATAGCATACAGTATCAAGACTCTCTGTTTATTTTCCATCTTTATGTGGCTTTACTTTAACCTCTATTTCTTATATTTTTACTTTTACTTTTTGACACAGGTTCTCTGTATATCTTTGTCCTGGAATAACTATGTAGACCAGGCTGTCCTTGAACTCACAGATATCCTCCTGTCTCTGCCTCCCCAGTGCTGGGATTAAAAGTGTTTGCTACCACACCTTGAAATCACAGAGATCTGTCTGTCTCTGCCTCCCAGGCATTGGGTTTAAAGGTGTGTGCTACCACACCTTCAAGTCACAAAGGTCAATCTACCTCTGCCGCCCAAGTGTTGAGATTAAAGGTGTGCACCACCACACCCAACTACTTTCTTTCTTCCTTTTTTACCCTAAGAACTTTAACCTTTAGCCTGCATATACTTTTAACACATAGTAAACCATTTGGAGGTTTCCTTTGTCTTTGAATCTCTCTTTACTGTATATCTTTCTGACTACATGAGTCTTTTTTGGAGAGGATTAAAGCCATGACTTTGACGGCCCATTCCTTAGCTTTCCAACCTCGGCGGAGGTACTGGCTGTAGCCATTTTTATTGCCACAACTCTATGGCGTTTCATGGTCCCTGCCAGCAAGCAAACTGCAACATTCCGCTCACAGACCACACTCAGTTGGACTGCCTGCCTGAAAGAGTCAGAGTTTGCCCTGGCAGGACAGCCCAGAAAGCCGGCATTTTAAAATGGCAGTTTTTTTTCCTGCTACAGCTTAAAACCAAAAAGCATGCGTTCAGCTTTTCATCAACACCTTTTAAGTGTTTCGTGGCAAGACCTCTTAAAGGAGCTACCAAGTTTTGCAGCTAAAGCTGAGTCAGGAAGCCTCTCTTAGATGAGAGCGCTTGCTTACCTCTAGCAAACAGAGCAGACCTGAGAAATGTCTGCCACCAAGAAAACATGCTTTACTCTATTTTTTCCCAAGCTTTCTCAAGCTTTCTGTGGATTCAGTTATCCACGTGGGCACCATATGTAGTGAGGGCTCGGAGCTGTGGGCAGACCTGCTTTTCGTCCTGCCCGGCTCCTGCATGGCTAGCTTAGCCCCAGAAATAACAACACACAAATTGTATTCATTTAAGCACTGCCTGGCCCATTATCTCTAGAGTGTTAGTTACTGACTAACTCTCATATCTTGATATTAACCCATTTCTAATAATCTGTGTAATCGTGGTGGCTTACCGGAAAAGATTCAGCATATCTGACCTGGTGGCTGGCTCCATGGCTTCTGCCTCATAGCCCTCTTCCCAGCATTCTGTTCTGTTTACTCCGCCTACCTAATTTTCTGTCCTATCAAAGGGCCAAGGCAGTTTCTTTATTGACCAATGAAAATAACACAATAGACAGATAACCCTCCTCCATCAGAACATGACCTAGAAGTGTATTTTCCAAGAACGTGAGTTAAGGTTTTCAATCTTAGGCACAAAGAAGACCCACGCTTTTTCTTGGAAATGAGACCCTGTGTCTGTTGACCTCACTGATTTTCTCACTTTCAACCTGGAAGAAGGTTGTGAAAGGCATTGAAGACATGGAGGATATGGCAACAAATGCTGAATATAAAGTAGGAAAATGAAAGACTTCCCTTTTAATTTCAACAAAATAATGGTCTTGGCACTCTAATCATTGTGTTTGGGTACTGAAACAGCCCGAGGATTGTCAAAACCAGAGAAATTGCATGAATATGCAACTTGAGGCCAGAACAGCTTGAAAGGATAGATTCAAGGATGTGCCTAGGTTCCTAAGATTGATCGTACAAATTTAGCAAGAGGTTTTGTTCCTACTCCTGCTACACAATGAGATCTCCAAAATACGAAAAGATTACTAGGGCTCAAAACAGATGGGAGAAGCAGATGTACCTTGGGTTTTCGTTCAGTTCTCAAACTCTCTGAGAAATTGGCTGAGAAGGATGTACTCTTGGAATACTCTTGAGATTTGCCTGACTCACACCGTGAAGATCTGGTTTATTTGACAATGGTGACACTGATAATTGCACTGCATCCCTAGCAAAAAGTTTTAGTTGTTAATTTTATTAATAGTGAATATATGTATCAATGTGTGTATATATCCAGACATATGTATGCATATTTGTTTCCTCTTGTTCCTTAAAGAGGTGATAGGGTACGTTTTCATTTGGCTTATTTTAACCTGTTTTTCTTAAGATTGTTGTGCTTCTGAAATGTTTTCTGGATCTCTTTTGAAGGTAATAATACATTAAAGCTCCTAAAAATGGGCTCTAAGACTGAGGCAATTTGTGAGTGTTATGAAACATGAGATTTATTTAAAATGAGGCTTAGAATGTAGAGGAAAAGAATAACTTATTAATTGATCTCTCTCTCTCTCTCTCTCTCTCTCTCTCTCTCTCTCTCTCTCTCTGTATGTGTGTGTGTGTGTGTTTGCATTAAATACAATGGAAACATCTCCATACAGCTAGTTTTCCAAAGCTTTCTTGTATTAGAGAATGTAATGGAATAATGATATGAACAAGAAATTGAAATTGTTATGTAGGACAAGAAATCTGGAGTTCATAATGAAGTAGTTAAGGTCAGATAATGGTGTCCAGTCAATGTTCCAGTTCTATTCACAGTAATATTGACCTGGCAGTATTGATATCTGAGCTCTATGTATATTTCCAGATGATCTAAAGCCACTAGGAAAATGTCATATCAATAATTGCTATCTATAAAACAATAACCCCCAAAACCCTGTCATCCTTTGAAGTATGTGTACTAGCATATTTTCATGATCAGTGAAAGATTTTAAGTAGGAATATTCTTCAAGGAAGAACTAAGATGACTGGGCACAATTTGTAAGAAGAAATAGTTCTGTTTGAACTTGTTAAGATCTAGAAGATTTTATGAAGTAGATTGACTTGGCAGGGGAAAGTAACCTTGCCTATGGATATGTCAACAAAGAGTCAACAATCTACCAAGAGTCAGAACTCCCCAGCAGCTCTAAAAGGATGAATCAGCAAGGACAGGAATCTATGCATGCCTCTTTTTTGTTTTTCTGATGTAGGAAAGTAGAGACTTGAAGAGAGAATCCCAGACAATTTCTTTCACCTCAGAAGGTGAGCAGAAACTGGAGCTATGTGGTCAGATATGTATACATTTGATAATACATTCCATGCCCTCCAAATATTTGTGTAATTCCATATTTTAGGGTAATTATTATGTGCAAGTATAAATCATGTTTATTGCAAAAATTCAAATGTTCACAATCCCAGCCTGGCTTTTTTAACCATCATTTTGTTACTGTTCAGAAAAGGGGATACTTGCTTAATTTAGTTTTGCTCATATTTTTATTGGTGGGTATCTAGTACTTCGGATTGAGGGAACTCAGCTCTTCATCCATGGTAGTCAGGTGTTCTGTCACTGAGTCCCAGCTCAATTTCTCACATTTTTCAAAGGTATTTTAAGGCAATTTATTTTACATTTAAGTTCTTAAATTTTGTGGAGTTAGTCTTTCTAGGGGAAGGATAAAGAAGGTGTGTTGATTAGTTTGTTTTCAACTTGATCCATGCTAGTGTCACCTCCAAATGGGAACCTCAAATAAGAAAACACATCATAAGATTGGCCTGTAAGCGATCTGTGGAACATCTTCTTGATGGATGACTGATGTGTAGGGATCCAGTGTGGGGAGTGGTGCCACCCCTGAGCACCTGATCCTAGGGTGTCTAAGAAAGAAGAATGAACAAACCAAGAGGAGCAAGCCAGTAAGTGGTAGTCTTCTATGACCTCTGCATCAGTTCCTGCTTTGGCTACCCTCACTGGAGTATGACCCAGGAAATGCAAACCAAACAAACACTTTTCTCTCTAAGTTGGTTTTGATCAAGTTGTTTTTTTAATCACAGCAACAAAAACAAAAGGAATGCATTTCTTTATATGGCTAACACTATTGTTTCAGTATATATTTTTCAGAATCTTATTTGAGCCCCAATACTAATGACTGTGTACCAAGTTTCTATTTAGGCACAAATCTATTTTAGGTTCTCTGTGTTACTGGAGTGAAGGCGTAAGTCACAGACAATCCCACACCAGTTTGGAATTATGATTAATAGAACGGTTATTTATTCAAAGGGGAAAAAACTTACAGATTACGGTCCCAGACAATAGCCCCTCCATGTGAACAGGAAAGGAGTCCAGGAGCCGGAAGTCAAAGAGGGAGTGGAGGACAGCTGCTGCTTTTTTAAAGAGAGAGAGACCATGCCCCAATGGGCTGGTAACTCAACGGCGATTGGCTGAAGGAGCGGAAGGAACTCCCACAGCATTTCCCCTTTTTGTTTAAGTAAGAGAGTTCTAAGCCTACTACGAAATTATATATAATAAGTACAAACCTACAAAATTATATACAATAAATACAAATATCCTATTCTAACTAGCTTAAGTCTTGTATAACAAATAACTTGGCCAAGTCATGAAAGGAAAGTAACTACATTTATATAATCTTCAATCTCATTGAAGATCTGAGAAGGGAAATAATGTTATCTGAGTAATTAGGAAGTGCAATCAAACAACTTCCAGAATATGTAACAAATCACAGAGACAACTGGCTACCTGGACAAACACCCAAAGTCACGTTTGCAGCGTTGAAGCAATCAACTTTGGCTAAGGCCTGATGTAACTGACATACCATTTTCAAAGGCAAGAAACTTCAAAACTATCTTACCCTGTCTTGGCAGGATATGACAGTCCTGTTTTATCCATTTACGGATATTCTGTAACTCTGTCAGTAGTTGAGGTATGAGCATTTCTTTACCCAAAGGCCAGTTCTGCCAAGAAGAAAGGCTCCAGGTGGAGTGTCTTTGGTGCTCAACATTCTCTCGGGAATAGATCAGTGTTGCCAGGAGCGATTGTGTCTCCCTACCACAGAACTCTGAATTAGGTTAAAGGCCATTTTCTACAGCTCTTTGAAGAGGTTGAAGATTATCTATCTATACTGAATATAATTTCTATGTATCTAAAGAACCTGATTAGTCTAATTATAAATGACAAACTTAGATGACTCTTGATCTATATAATTCTCAATATCTATCTAACTTAAAGACTGAGATAATAAACAACTGTGCAGTAAATGAGGACAATGTGACCTCCAAATATAAACAATGTGCAAGTATACATTGCAATATGGTAAATATATATCAATACATAAACAATATATAAGTATCTTAATCAGAGGTATAAGTGTACAATGCAATATGGTAAATATACATACATCAATACAATATATATATATACCAATACATAAAAATGTTTTAAACAGAGGTAGAAGCATGCATGCATAAAATAGTCAACATAATTTAACTTTGTATCAATATATAAGAATCGATACCAATATGTTTGTCTAAAAACAATAACTCACAAGTACAAATCTATTATCCCATAATCCAATTATCCCTCTTTTTTTTTTTTAAAGATTCCTGCGCTTATAAAATTCCTCCCCCAACCCTCAACCGTATACTAATTATTACCAACCCCTAAATGATGTCCCTAAACCCAAGGACAAACTTTACTGGGAGAGGGGATGTCGTTCTCTAGAATTACTTCCAGCTGTCATGGGGGCGACGTTTTTTCTGGGGGA
Source organism: Myodes glareolus (assembly GCF_982192425.1). NCBI lineage: Eukaryota > Metazoa > Chordata > Mammalia > Rodentia > Cricetidae > Myodes > Myodes glareolus. The sequence goes on from NC_142053.1 coordinate 120,250,269, forward strand.
TCCTGTGAAAGTAAAATGATGGTTAAATTTCAAGATCAATGTCTTTTAAAATTGCAAATAGTCTCTGAGTATTTTGTGGAGGTCTGGCCAGAATGTTGTACAAGATGTGCACCATTTCAGCACGTTGGAACCGTCTTGTGCAGCTGGTACCCAAAACAGGTCTTGTAGTAGCGCTATCAGTATCATGACGTCATATCAACCAGGTGGAGTTGTTGTTATGGGGCCCCATCTTCTTCCTGGAAACTTCAAATGTCCCTGTAGGAAAAACTCATTGTTCATTGTGGAAAACTTAAACATTAATTATATAAACATATACAGAAATACATATATTCAATGAAAGACATGATAGATATATTTAATGAAGGTATGATAGATATGAAGAAAAGTAAAGATGTTTTCTAAACTCATATTTCTTTCTGTCCCGTATCATGGCTCTTGACATGAGACAGAAACTCTGGGTTTTTCTTTAAACAACAGGCTTGGAATAAGAGAGGGACTGAGCCAGAGTCCAACTCTAAAACCAGCTCTATAAATTTAGAAATATGATTTAGTATATGGTACTTACAGAACCTATTCAGTTTTCTTGATAGTCCCTATTGGGCTTTTATTTTCCATCTGTCAGTATTCAAATATCCAGGGTCCCTTGAACTTTTCAAAGATCAGTGTTTTCCTGTGGAGATAAGAACAGAACCCTGCCCCCATTCTATATGTTTTTCTTACCACCTGTATGAATATCATCATTGTAGATGAGCTGTCATTTCTCCTTTCCAAGAGGTTTCTCCTCTTCAAATCGAACCTTTATTAATTTTGATGATATCCACAATTTTTCTTCTCCTGTGAAAACAAGAGCAAAACCCCTTCCCCAACGTAGCACATCTCCTGGCTTCCATTGAGAGGTCAGCACGTCTTTGAAATAAACAGGTTGGTTTAGTTCAGAAATTTTTTCCATTATCCAATGCCTCTCTGCTGCTGTTGTTCCTTTCTCCTTAGCATTAAGAAAATTCAAGGTTAATAAAGCATTATGCAATCTATTTCTGGGGGTATCTTTCGTCCCTTTCTGTTTGTTTAGCATATCCTTTATAGTATGATTTGATCTTTCTATAACTGCCTGACCTGTAGGATTATTTGGTATACCTGTAACGTGTTTTATATTATAATAAGCAAAGAAGCGTTTCATTTTCTTAGATACATATGCTGGACCGTTGTCTGTCTTTATTTGTGCAGGTATACCCATAATGGCCATAACTTCTAATAAATGTGTGATTACTGAATCAGCCTTTTCTGAGCTCAGGGCAGTTGCCCATTGAAAACCTGAATACGTGTCTATGGTGTGGTGTACATATTTTAATTTACCAAATTCCATAAAGTGGAACACATCCATCTGCCAGATTTCATTCCTTTGAGTACCCTTTGGGTTACTCCCCGCAGGCAACGGTGTTTGATTATAGAAAGAACAAGTAGGACATCTCTTTACAATGTCCTTAGCTTGTTGCCATGTAATGGAAAACTCTTTCTTTAAGCTTTTACTATTGATGTGATGTTTTTTATGAAATTCTGAGGCCTGCAGAACGCTTCCAATCAATAATTGGTCAATCTCAGCGTTACCTTGTGCTAGAGGCCCAGGCAGACCGGTATGGGACCGGATGTGTGTTATGTACATTGGACAAATCCTATTCTTTATTATGTCCTGTACCTGGATAAACAATGAAGTCAACTCTGTGTCATCTGGTATGAATTCAGCGGTTTCAATATGCAAGATAACGCTTTCTGCATATTGTGAAACTGTAACTATATTAAGGGGTTCTTTAAAATCCCTTAGCACCATAAGAATGGCATATAATTCTGCCTTCTGGACAGAATTATAAGGGCTTTGTTCCACCTTACTCAATTCTTCCGATTTATAACCTGCTTTCCCTGATTTATTTGCATCGGTATAAAATGTCTGGGCTCCAGTTATTGGAGCATCACGTACAATTCTAGGAAGAATCCAAGAAGTTCTCTTTATGAGGTTAAGTCTATCACTTTTGGGATAGTTGCTGCTAATTTCTCCCAAAATATTAGCACAAGCTCTTTGGGGGCCAGATGAAGGCGTAAGTTACAGACAATCCCACACCAGTTTGGAATTATGATTAATAGGATGGTTATTAATTCAAAGGGGAAAAAACTTACAGATTACTGTCCCAGACAACAGCCCCTCCACGTGAACAGGAAAGGAGTCCAGGAGCCGGAAGCCAAAGAGGGAGTGGAGGACAGCTGCTGCTTTTTTTAAAGAGAGAGAGACCATGCCCCAATGGGCTGGTAACTCAACGGCGATTGGCTGAAGTAGCGGAAGGAACTCCCACAGCACTGGAGTATTTGACCTATTCCTCATCATAACCCTATCTATGGTATTTTAATTATGATGCTGTTTATAAGGTTTTAACGTCTCATTAAAATTTCTATACATCTATCATAAGTATCTTGGCTAGATTTTGTTTGTCACTCCATAGCTCTAACCTCACAACTTGTTAGATATATTTTGAAACTTACTGAGACTTTTTAAAGGAAGATTACATTGAATATATAGATTGATTTGATTGTAAAATACCCTTTGCTGCTATCCATTTATCTATTTCTTTGGTAGTATCTTCATATAGTTGTATTTTGCAACTTTATTAGGATGTAACACAACTTTATTCCCACATGTCTCCTATGCTTTGTTGCTATTTTAAATGGGATCTTCATATATTCTTTGTTACCAGTACATGCCAGTACAGCTCTCCTCTTGCTGCACTTCCATTAAGGCTATTTACCTGCTAGTTGATATTGTATTTTTCCTGCATAGGTAATCATAACAACTGTCAGACTTTTTTTCTTCCTTTTTACTTCTTTTTTTTAAAAAGTAATTTTATTAAATTATAAAAGTTTCCATTTACGCACCTCTTCCCAACACCCTCCCACTCCCCCCCTCCCTCTCCTCCTCCCTCTTTGTCCCTAAGGGCAGTCAGGGTTTCCTGCCCTGTGGAAAGTTCAAGTTCCTCCCCCCTCCCTCCAGGTCCAGGAAGGTGAGTATCCAAACAGACTGGATCCCAAAAATCCAGTATATGCAGAGGAAACTAGTCCCAGTGTCATTGTCAATGGCTTCTCAGAAAGACTCCGGGCCAGCCACATTCAGAGAATCCGGCCACCTTCAGAGAATCTAGTTGGATCACGTGCTCGTTCAGTCGCAATCCAACTGGCCTTGGTAAACTCTCATTAGATCCGACCCCTTGTATCAGTGGGTGATAGCATCCCTCGCACTCCTTCGTCATTTTCTTCGTCCTTCTGCTCCTCATTTGGACCTTGGGGGGCTCAGTCCGGTGCTCCAATGTGGGTCTCCGTCTGTATCGCCATCCATCACCAGATGAAGGATCTATGGTGATAAGCAAAATATTCATCAGTATGGTTATGGGCCAAGGCCAGTTCAGGCACCCTCTCCTCTGTCCAGAGAGCAATCTGGGGATCTCTCCTTGGACCTGGGATCCCATATATAATCAAGGTTCCTGTAAACCCTAAAATGACTCCCTTAGTTGAAATATATTCTTCCCTGCTCCCATATTCATCATTCCTCCCTTCCCCCCATCCCGGTCAACCGAGCTTTCTCCATTCCTCCCCTACTCCCTTCTCTCTAACCCTCTCCCCTTCCAACAACCCTCCCCCTCCCCGTGCACCCAAGATTACCTGGGACTCTTGACTATTTCCTAACTCCTGGCGGATAGCTAAATAATCTTCATCAGGTTCGTCTTCTTATTTAGCTTCTCTAGGATCACGAATAATAGGCTCAAAGACCTTTAATTATGGTTAGAATCCACTTATGAGTGAATACATACCGTGTTCCTCTTTTTGGGTAATGAATAAATGGGATCTACTGAAACTGAGAAGCTTCTGTAAAGCAAAGGACACTGTCAGTAAGACAAAAAGGCTGCCTTCTGACTGGGAGAAGATCTTCACCAACCCCTCATCAGACAAAGGTCTGATCTCCAAAATATACAAAGAACTCAAGAAACTAGGCACTAAAACTCTAATTAACCCAATTAAAAAATGGGGTACTGAACTTAACAGAGAATTCACAACAGATGAACTTCGAATGGCCAAAAGACACTTAAGGCCATGTTCAACCTCCTTAGCGATCAGGGAAATGCAAATCAAAACCACTTTGAGATACCATCTTACACCTGTCAGAATAGCTAAAGTCAAAAACACCAATGATAGCCTATGCTGGAGAGGATGTGGGGTGAGGGGAACACTCATCCATTGTTGGTGGGAATGCAAACTCGTGCAGCCACTGTGGAAATCAGTGTGGCGGTTTCTCAGGAAACTGGGAGTCAACCTCCCTCAGGACCCAGCAATTCCACTCTTGGGAATATACCCTAGAGATTCCCTAACATACTGCAAAAGCATTTGTTCAGCTATGTTCATAGCAGCACTATTTGTAATAGCCAGAACCTGGAAACAGCCTAGGTGCCCCTCAATAGAAGAATGGTTAAAAAAGGTTTGGAACATATACACATTAGAATTTTACTCAGCGGTAAAAAATAATGACATCTTGAATTTTGCATGCAAATGGATGGACATAGAAAACGCTTTACTGAGTGAGGTAAGCCAGATCCTTTTTACTTCTTACTGCTCTACCTTTTCTTATCTACTGTGGTGTTTTAAGAATCCAGCCCTCACTATCAGCTTCTAAGGGATAAAATTTCTTTATGACCAGATCTGCTTAAATTCTCTACTTCTTGGCAGGATGCAGTAAATTTGGTAATTTCTCCCCTCTGAAATTCCCAGCAGTGCTTCCTTGTCAGCTCTGGGTAAGAGTCTAGCAGTTTTTGAGATATTTGAATCTTCAACTTGTTAATTTTTTTTTCTAAAAAATAATCCCATTCTACTTTCCTTGGTAACAATACCCATGGTCAGATCTGAATTTAAAGGCTTCAGAAGAGAAAATTTAGGTCTACCAAATAGACTGGAAAAATAGATGGTACCAATATAGTAGGAACAGTGATGTCTCTGGAGACATACATTAAGAATTGTTCAGATATCTATGAGTTAAAATACAGATGGGCATTCTAAGGAGAGGCAATAAACATATTCAAAAGTGTATATGTATGCATATTATTTAGCTTTGTGAATGCATAAGAAACTAGTGGATTCCTTTTTAACCCCATATTCCCGGAATTTGTTATTTCTTCACTTAATGGTTGACATTTTGGTTATGGCTTTCTCCTTCTGGGAGGCTGTTGTTTTGCAGAGTTTTCTTAAATATCACCTAGAACTTCCCTGAAGAGACATAACCTAGAAAGAGGTAATTCAACAACATAAAAGACATACACCACTAAAAAACAACAAAAAGGGCAGCGGATGAAGCTCAGTGGTGAAGTACATGTATAAAAATCACTCCCATCACAGAAGCACACACACACACAGACATGCACATGTGTGCATGTGCCGCACAGACATATATACTCAATAAAACATTGCAGCATGAAAATTTAAAATATAAAATCTATGGGGGAAAATTAAAAAATGACAATTGATGATGTATCATAGTCTTACTTCCCTATTGTCAGACCAATTTTATTTTATATATAATATAGAAATAAACACTGCTTCCAAAGGTTTCTCTTTATTTCTGGTTACATAGCTTTGGATAGAGTTCTACCCAAGAATGGAGTAAAATCTATTCAACTACAGTGAGATGAAAATTATGAATTTGTAGGTATCATATTATCTAACAAAATAGACTTTAAACTAATTAATCAAAAGGGATAGAGAAGGACATTTCATATTCATCACAGGAAAAATCCATCAAGATGAAGTCTCAATTCTGAACATTTATGCCCCAAATACAAGGACACCCACATTTGTAAAAGAAACATTACTAAAGCTTACATCATACATCAAACCCCACGCACTAATAGTGGGAGACTTCAAAATGCCACTGTCATCACCGGACAGGTCTGCCAGACAGAAATTTAACAATGAAATAAGGGAACTAACAGATGTTATGACTCAAATGGGCTTAAAAGACATCTATAGAACACAACAAATACAAAAGAATATACTTTCTTCTCAGCATCTCATGGAACCGTCTTTTATAATTGGCCACATACTCTGTAACAAAGCAAACTTCAACAGATACAAAAAATTGGAATAACCCACTGTATCTTATTGGATCACCATGGCTTAAAGCTAGAATTCAACAATAATACTAGTTGTAAAAAAAAACCCTACAAACACATGGAAATTAGACAATGCTCAACGGAATCATCACTGGGTCAGGGAAGAAATAAAGAAAGAAATGAAAGACTTCCTAGAATTCAATGAAAATGAAAGCACAACATACCCAAACTTATGGGATCCTATGAAAGCAGTGCTACATGGAACGTTCATAACACTAAATGCCTACATAGAGAACAATGAGAAAGCTTACACTAACAACTTCACAGCACAACTGTAAGCTCGAACACGAAAAGCAGACTCACCCAGGAGGAGTAGATGACAGGAAATAATCAAATTGCGGGCTGAAATCAATAAAGTACAAACAAAGAGAACAATGCAAAGAATTGGTTCTTCAAGAAAATAAACAAGATTGACAAACCCTTATCCAAACCAAGCAAAAGGCAGAGAAAGAATATACAAATTAACAAAATAAGAAATAAAAAGGGGGACATAACAACAGACACTGAGGAATTCCAGAGAATCATCAGGTCATACTTCAAAAACTTATACTCCAAGAAAAGTAGAAAATGCAAATGAAATGGATGATTTTCTAGGTAGGTACCACATACCAAAATTAAATCAAGACCAGATAAACTATATAAATAGATCTAAAACCCCTAAGAAAATAGAAACAGTCATTCAAAATCCCCCTCCCCAAAAGCCCAGGGCCAGATGGTTTCAGAGGAGAATTCTGCCAGAGTTTCAAAGAATCGAATACCAATACTCATCAAATTGTTCCACACAATAGAAACAGAAGGAAATCAAACTCTTTTTATGATGCTACAGTTCCTCTGAAACCAAACCACACAAAGATGCAAGTAAGAAACAGAATTACAAACCAATTTCCCTCATGAACATTGATGTAAAAATGCTCAGTAAAATACTATTGGGAGACCAAATCCAAGAACACATATAAAAAAATCATCACCATGATGAAGTAGACATCATCCCAGAATGCAGGAATGGTATAACATATGAAAATCTGATCTGTCAATGCAATCCACCATATAAATAAACTGAAAGGAAAAAAAAAACATATGACGCTGAAAAAGCCTTTGACAAAATCCAACACCGCTTCATGATAATGGTCTTGGAGAGATCAGGGATAAAAGGAACATACTTAAACATAATAAAAACAATATACATCAAGTCAACAGCCAACATCACATTAAGAGAAACTCAAAGTGATTCCATTAAAATCAGCAACAAGACAAGGCTATCAACTCTCTCCACATCTATTCAATATAGTACCAACATTCTTAGAGCAATAAGACAAAAGGAGATCAAGGGGATACAAATTGGAAAGGAAGAAGTCAAACTTCTGCTATTTGCAGATGATATGATAGTATACATAGTGACCCCAAAAATTCAATGAGGGAAATCCTACAGCTGATAAACACCTTCAATAATGTGGTAGGATAAAAGATTAACTAAAAAAAAATCAGTATCCCTCCTAAATACAATTGATAAATGGTCTAAAAAAGAAATCAGAAAAACATCACCATTTACAATAGCCACAAATAATGTAAAATATCTTTTGGTAATTCTAACCAAAGAAATAAAAGACCTGTATGACAATAACTTTAATCCTTTGAAGAAAGAAATTGAAGAAGATATCAGAAAATGGAAAGCTCTCCCATACTCTTGGATATGTAGGACCAATGTAGTAAAAATGGAAAACTTATCAAAAGCAATGTACAGATTCAATGCAATGCCCAGCAAAATTCTTCAAAGACCTTAAAAGAACAATACTCAACTTCATATGGAAAACCAAAAAACACAGGATAGTCAAAACAATCTTGTACAGTAAAGAAACTTCCAGACTTTATGCACTACAATAGAGCTATAGTAATAAAAACAGATTGGTGTTGGCATAAAAAGAGACACATGGGTCAAGGGAATTGAATTGAAAACCCTTATATTAACCCAAACAGCTATGAACAACTGATTTTTGACAAAGAAAAAAATTGTACAATGGAAAAATAAAGCCTCTTCAACAAATGGTGCTGGCATAACTGGATGTCGGCATGTAGAAGAATGCAAACAGATCCATATCTATCACAGTGCATAAAACTCAAGTCCAAATGGATCAAAGACTTCTTTATAAGTCCAGCCACAATGAACCTCATAGAAGTGAAAAAGGGAAGTAACCTTGAACACACTGGCATAAGAGAGTACTTCCTGAATATAACACCAGTAGCACAGATATTGAGAGCAACAATTAATAAATGGTACCTCCTGAAACTGAGAAGCTTCTGTAAGGCAAAGGACATGGTCAATAAGACGTTATGGCAGCCTACAGAATGGGAAAAGATCTTTACCAACACCACATCTGACAGAGGGTTTATCTCCAAAATACATAAAGAAGTCAAGAAATCAGACCTCAAAATACCAAATAATCCAATTAAAAATGGGATACAGATCTAAACAGAGATTCCTCAACAGAAGAAACTCAAATGGCTGAAACACATTTAAGAAATTGGTCTATATTTTTAGCCATCAGGGAAATGCAAATCAAAATGACTCTGAGATTCCATCTTACATCTATCAGAATGGCTAAATCAAAATTGCTGATGACAATTTATGCTGGAGAGGATGTTGAGTAAGGGGAACACTCCTCCACTGCTGGTGGGAGTGCAAACTTTTACAGCCACTTTGGAAATCAGTATGGCAGTCTCTCAGAAAATTAAGAATCATTCTACCTCAAGACTTAGCAATACCACTCTTGTGCATATACCCAAAAGATACACAATCATACCACAAGGACATTGCTCAACTATGTTCATAAAAGTATTATTCATGATAGCCAGAACCTGGAAACTATCTAAATGCCCCTCAATCAAGAAATGGATAAAGAAAATGTGGTACATTTATGCAATCCTTTCACTAACCGTAACCTATTACTCAGTGGTAAAAACAGTGACCTCTTGAAATTTGCAGGCAAATGGATGGAGCTAGAAAAAACAGTCCCGAGTGAGATAACCCAGATCTAGAAAGACACACAGTAGGTCTCACTCATAAGTGGCTATTAGACATAACACAAAGACTAACCCAGCTATAATTCATATAACCCCAGAGAGGTTAGGTAAAAATGAGGACCCTAAGAAGGACACCCATAGAAGGCTCCAGGAAAGAGAAATAGTTAAGATCTCCTGCGTAAACTGCGAGGGAGACAGAAAGGAGAGGATATGAGAGCAAAACATAAGGGTTCAAAATGACTGAATTGAGGAGGGGACGGGGAGGAAGGACAATGAAAGCGATCTCTTTATAGAGGAAGCCAGTATGGAGTAAGAGAGAAACCTGGTACTGGGGAAATTTCCAGAAAACCAAAGGATGACTCCTAAGACTCCTAGTATTAGTAGAGAGGATGCCTGAACTAGCCTTCCACTATATTCAGATTAGTGACTATCCCAATTTTTATCCTAGAACCTATATCTAGTAACTGATGGAAGCAGATGCAGTAATCCACAGCTAAGCGCTGATCTAAGCTCCTGGTGTTCAGTTGAAGAGAGGGAGGAGGGATCTTATGGCAAGGAGAGGTCAAGATCATGATTTGGAAAACCATAGAGACAGCTGACCTGATCTAGTGGCAGCTCATGGACTATGGACTGACAGCTGGTGAACCTGCGTGGGACCAAACTAGACCCTCTGAATGTGGGTGACAGTTATGTGGCTTGATCTGTTGGGGGGGTCCTGGCAGTGGGACCAGGACTTATCCCAGGTGCATGAACTGGCTTTTTGGAACTCATTCCCTATGGTGGAATACCTTGCTCAGCCGTGTTACAGGGAAAAAGGGCTTGGTCCTCTCTCAACTTGGTATGGCAAACTTTGGTGAATCCTCAAGGGAAGCCTTACCCACTCAGAGTAGTGGATGGAAGTGAGGCTGCAGGAGAAAGGGAGAGAGGAGGAAATGGGGCTGGTATGTAAAATGAAAAAATTAAATAAATTAGAAAGTTATGAATTTTTAAAGAAGTTTTTTGAAATTATCTTTCAAATTCACCATTTATCCCAGTGGCTGACCTTTACCAATTTTGCATTTTAGCATATATTCATTGTATCTAGAACTAGGTTTCCTAAGGATGCTTTCATACAAGTATATAATATATGTATAAAATATAATGAACATATTTTCTCCAACACCCTTTTTTCCCTCTCCCTCCCATCAGTCCTCTTTATTCCTCTAAACATTTTGCTTCTATTAACAAGTTCAGTGAACACATTTGTAAATGGAGACTAAACTTTCCTTTCTTGGCCACCCAGACCTGAATAATCACACCAAACTATATTAATTACAACACTGTTTGTCCAATGGCTCAGGCACATTTCTAGACAACTCTTAAATCCTAACTTAATCCATTTCTATTCATCTGTGTATTGCCACAAGGCTGTGGCTTACCAGTAAGTTTTTGGTGTCTCCTTCCATAGCTATAGAGCATCTCTCTGACCACCTTCTTTCCTCCCCTATCTCTGCTTGGATTTCTAGCCTTACTACCTTCTGCCTTGCCATAGGCCAAAACAGTTTCTTTATTAACCAATGGTACTAAAACATATTCACAACATACAGAGGAGAATCCCACATCACATGTTGTGGTTTGAAGAATAATGGCCTACACAGGCTCATATATACATATATGCTATCTATCTATATATCTTTTTAAAATTTTTTTAAGATTTGTTTATTTACTATGTATACAGTATTCTGCCTGCACATATGCCTGCAGACCTGAAGAGGACACCCAATCTCATTATAGATGGTTGTTGGGAATTGAACTCAGGACCTTTGGAAGAGTAGCCAGTGCTATTAACCACTGAGCCATCTCTCCAGCCCCTATCTATCTATTCTTGTTGTCAGGGGATACTTTGGTCTGAATGGCGAGAGATTTAAGTGAGCTTAGAAGAAATGGGAGGTCATTGTAGGTAAAATCAATTATATTAAAATAACTCTTGAAAAAGAATTCTTTTATGTCTTGACTATTTTCATTAAGAAGAGACCTTGATATTCTCCATGATGTTTTGAGAGATGTGAGAATTATTACATATTGTCCAATTTAGATTTCAAATGTACCACAAGGAAGATATTTATTACCACTTTAATGACAGGACTTGGAGTCACTCAATTTATATCATAGTGAATTGTAAAAAATGATCTTTGAAATCCCAAAGACATCAAGATCCTTAAGTGAATGAGCTAAGTCTGTGGGAGCTTGTTAGGCCTTTTTTCTGTTGATAAAGGGTGAACCCACTCCATTATCATGTACTAACTTTAAAGATAATATAGTCTATATTATATCTAGTGATGAGAAAGCTAAGGTTCAAAACTACTAAGTTAATTTGCCACATCACAATAAGCACCATACGGTCCTTAAGTATCATGAAATCCTCTTTTTGAATCAAAATATGGAGTTGGCCTTTGAAATGGAACAAGTTGGTTAGTGTGGAAAGTGTAAAAATAAACATTTAGTCAGAAAAGTAATTCAAAATGCACATATTAGGAAGTAGTCAGATATAACAATAAATAAAAATCTGAGCTACAGAATATTAAATTTTCTTTTTTATTTTTTGAGATTATAATCATTTCTCTTTTATTTACCTTCCTCCAACATCCTCCAATGTTCCTCCCCTTGCTCACTTTCAAATACTGGTTTGTTTTTTTAATAGTTCCTGTTATAAATACACACATGAATACACACATATATAGATACATATATACATACATACAGTGGTGTAAAGATAACATGCTGGTATACTTGATATACAGATAATACTGCCCTTATAAAAGGAACAAGGGACTGGTTATCACTTTTGCATTTTGCAGAATAATTTGAGACTAAATGTCATGTGTTCTTCTTTGGAGGTGTGTTAGAATTCTTCACTGAGTCTATTTTGCCCTGGAAATTTTACACCCATTTGACTACGTATTTTCAAGGATAATCATTTGGTATTGCATAACTAACTGGTGTCCTTTTCCCAGGGAAAGACTGTGACCTTAGGGGTGTTTACATTCTGTACAGCAGATGAAAAGACACTCTTCATGAAAATCACTTCTTTGATACATAAACCTTAGGCCTTGCAATGCCACGGTATTTTTGTTACTAGATTGGCTCAGTATCCAATAGAAGGAACAAAATGGTCAACTCCCAAGGACAAAGTGAAGCAGCTGCTGCATGTAGGTTCTAGAGTACATCTTGACAGAAAGGCCTCAAACTAAAGAATCTTTTTTTTTCTAATTCAAACCAAGTAATTAAACGGAAATAAAGAAGGAAGGAACCTTTGGACAAGAAACAGCTGATTGAGAATAGTGGCTAAGATTTAAACTAAATAAATGCTTCCCAAGAGACCATAAAAATTAATGCTTGCCAGTCTAGGTGTTAAATGGATAATACAGCAAGGAGTTTGGTGGACATGTTCATTAAATTTCTGGGGCAGAAATCTTAGGATTTCCCAGGAGTCTCCAAAAACGACAGCAATGAAGAGAACCAAATATTTATTTTGTCAACATATTTCACCATAAATAGAGGTAGAGGTGGTTTAGTGAAAACATTCTGAACTAGAAAGTCAACAGCAGAAAGTTCAGGAAGCATTCATTTACATAGTCTAATTAAGACCAATTCTGAAAGTTTAAATTTTATTCTTTTTCATAATTAGTCTATGTAGAGCACAGGAAATGTCATAAGTACAAGGTACCTTATTCAGCACACAAGGGATACAATTGAGTAGGAGTATTTTAAGAAGAAAGCTTAAAGAAAATAAAAAAGACTCTTGTAAACCCTAAAATGACTCCCTTAGTTGAGATATATTCTTCCCTGATCCCATATCCATCCTTCCTTCCCCCCCATCCCAGTCTCCCGAGCTTTCCCCATTCCTCCCCTACTCCCTTCTCTCTAACCCTCTCCCCTTCCAACAACCCTCCCCCCCCATGCACCCGAGGTTACCTGGGACTCTTGTCTATTTCCAATCTCCAGGAGGATAACTACATGCTTTTCTTCAGGTTCACCTTCTTATTTAGCTTCTCTAGGATCACGAATAATAGGCTCAAAGACCTTTAATTATGGTTAGAATCCACTTATGAGTGAATACATACCGTGTTCCTCTTTTTGGGTCTGGCTTACCTCACTCAGTAAAGCGTTTTCTATGTCCATCCATTTGCATGTAAAATTCAAGATGGCATTGTTTTTTACCGCTGAGTAAAACTCTAATGTATATATGTTCCACACCTTCTTTAACCATTCTTCTATTGAGGGGCGCCTAGGTTGTTTCCAGGTTCTGGCTATTACAAATAGTGCTGCTATGAACATAGTTGAACAAATGCTTTTGTGGTGTGATAGGGCATCTCTTGGGTATATTCCCAAGAGTGGAATTGCTGGGTCTTGAGGAAGGTTGACTCCCAGTTTCCTGAGAAACTGCCACACTGATTTCCACAGTGGCTGCACAAGTTTGCATTCCCACCAACAATGGATGAGAGTTCCCCTCTCTCCACATCCTCTCCAGCATAGGCTATCATTGGTGTTTTTGACTTTAGCTAATCTGATCGGTGTAAAATGGTCTCATAGTTGTTTTGATTTGCATTTCCCTGATCGCTAAGGAGGTTGAGCATGACCTTAAGTGTCTTTTGGCCATTCGAAGTTCTTCTGTTGAGAATTCTCTGTTCACATCAGCACCCCATTTTTTAATTGGGTTAATTAGAGTTTTATAAGTGGGATTCCAGGTCCAAGGAGAGATCCCCAGATTGTTCTCTGGACAGAGGAGAGGGTGCCTGAACCGGCCTTGGCCCATAACCATAATGATGAATATTTTGCTTAACACCATAGAACCTTCATCTGGCGATGGATGGAGATAGAGACAGAGACCCACATTGGAACACTGGACTTAACTCCCTAGGTCCAAATGAGAAGCAAAAGGAAAGAGAACGTGAGCAAAGAAGGCAAGACCAGAGGGAACCTTCATCCGACGATGGATGGCGATACAGACGGAGATCCACATTGGAGCACCGGACTGAGCCCCCCAAGGTCCAAATGAGAAGCAGAAGGAGGAAGAACATGAAAAAGGAAATCAGGACCCCGAGGGGTGCGATCACCCACTGATACAAGGGGACTGATCTAATGAGAGTTCACCAAGGCCAGTTGGACTGGGTCTGAACGAGCACGTGATCCAACCAGATTCTCTGAAGGTGGCCGGATTCTCTGAATGTGGCTGGCCTGGAGTCTTTCTGAAAAGCCATTGACAATGATACTGGGACTTGTTTCCTCTGCATATACTGGGTTTTTGGGATCCAGTCTGTTTGTATACTCACCTTCCTGGACCTGGAGGGAGGGGGGAGGAACTTGAACTTCCCACAGGGCAGGAAACCCTGACTGCTCTGAGGGATGGAGAGGGAGGAGGAGAGGGAGTGGGGGGGAGTGGGAGGGTATTGGGAGGAGGGGCAGAAATGGAAACTTTTGTAATTTAATAAACTTTGAAAAAAAAGAAAATAAAAAAGAAAATTAATATTCTGTAGCTCAAAATTTTATTTATTGTTATATCTGACTACTTCCTAATATGTGCATTTTGAATTACTTTCCTGACTAAATGTTTATTTTTACACTTTTCACACTAACCAACTTGTTCCATTTCAAAGGCCAACTTCATATTTTGATTCAAAAAGAGGATTTCATGATACTTAAGGACCGTATGGTGCTTATTGTGATGTGGCAAATTAACTTAGCAGTTTTGAACCTTAGCTTTCTCATCACTAGATATAATATAGACTATATTATCTTTAACGTCAGTACATGATAATGGAGTGGGTTCACCCTTTATCAACAGAAAAGAGGCCTAACAAGCTCCCACAGACTTAGCTCATTCCCTTAAGGATCTTGATGTCTTTGGGATTTCAAAGATCATTTTTTACAATTCACTATGACATAAATTGAGTGACTCCAAGTCCTGTCATTAAAGTGGTATAGCAGAGTGAGATGGTGAGAAATTGAGGTGAATGTTGGAGAAGAAACTTCCCAGGCAGACAAATTATTGAGAAGAAATCCCCAAAAGTAGGATAAACATTGGCTTATTGGAAGAATCAGAGGAAAGTCATCGTAACCAGAGTGCAGATGCTGAGACTAGTACATGAGAGGTAACCGAGAGCCATCCCATCTTTGAATTTTGATATTGTCTCGGAGTTTACAGCCTATTCAGTGTAGAGCAAGAAGTCATTGAAAAGTTCCAACTAAGGAAATATGTAGGCTGGTGGGTTGACTTGTTTGGTTACAGCATTTGTTGAGTAAACATGAAAATCTGAGTTTTAATTCCTAGCACTGAGGTAAAAGTTTTGGCACGGTTATGTATGCCTGTAGCCTCAGCAATTGGGCCAGAGCTGAGGGCAGAGATAAAGCCTGGGACCTCCATGGCTAACTAGCCTAACCAATATAGTGGGCTTCAAGTACAGCGAAAGAACCTGTTTCAAAGGAATAAGGTGGAGAGTGATGGGAAGGACATGTGTAGTCAGATTTTTTGTGTGTGTGGGGGGGCTGCAAGCTCACAACTAATTACACTGGACTTCTTACTAATTATGAAAGCTAAGTCTTAGCTCGGGCTTGTCC
Organism: Myodes glareolus; assembly: GCF_982192425.1. Classification (NCBI taxonomy): domain Eukaryota; kingdom Metazoa; phylum Chordata; class Mammalia; order Rodentia; family Cricetidae; genus Myodes; species Myodes glareolus. Next base: position 120,266,078 of record NC_142053.1, read on the forward strand.
CACTAACTCTTACGACTTAAGTCAAGCAATTTATATTAATCTATGCTCTATCATGTGGCGTTTGTTACCTCTCTTCCATTTTCCACCACCTCCTCTTTCCTCTCAGTGTCTCTTAACTTCTTTCATGAGCCTAGATGCATTTTCTCCTCCCCCCTCCCTCCCTCTTTTCCTCCCTCCCTCCCTTCCTCCCTCATTCCCTCTCTCTCTCTCTCTCTCTCTCTCTCTCCCTCTCCCTCTCCCTCTCCCTCTCCCTCTCCCTCTCCCTCTCCTTCTCCTTCTCCCTCTCCCCAGAAGTCCTGCCTTTACCTTCTGCATAGCTATTGGCTATTCATCTTTTTTTTTTTGCTTTTGTTTTTGTTTGTTTTTGAGACAAGGTTTTTCTGTAGCTTTGGAACTTGTTCTGGAACTAGCTCCTGTAGAACAGACTTGCCTCAAACTCACAGAGATTCACCTGTCTCTGCCTCCTGAGTGCCGGGATTAAAGGCGTGTACCACTGCCCGGCAGCCATTCAGTTCTTTATTACACCAATCAGAGCAATACACCTTCACACAGTGTACAAATATCCCACAACAAACACACACTCTGACCTCTGAGTGCACAGACACGTGTTCTTGGACAGATAGACAGACAGACACACACATACACACACACACACACACACACACACACACACACACACACACACACATCTCCCACATAAATGCATTCATAAATAAAGAGGAGTCTTGAGCCAGTATTGATTCATCTGAATTTTGTCGGAGGTTTATATCCAATATTCAGTCTCTGCTATATACTGTACTATCAAAAATATCGTAAGCCATAAATTTTTTGATAATAATGCAATTAGTATAATGAAAAATAAAATCGAAACATGGGAGGATATGTCGTTGGAATTTCCTGGAGTATTCCAGCCTCAAGAGTTTTTGTCTGTGACAGAGCATTGGTAATTAAAAGCAAGTGGATTTCAGATGTATCCACACTCTAGAACCTGTGGGGCTGTGACTTCCAAGGAACCCTTGGGACGTGGATTTCAGATGTATCCACGTTCTCAACCTGTGGGCTGTGACTTCCAAGGAACCCTTTCACAGCTGTCACCTAAGATCATTGGAAAACAGAGATATTTACATTACAATCCATAAAGGTAGCATAATCACAGTTATGGTCTATCGGTGAAAATAATTTTATGGTTGGAGGTCACCAAAACATGAGAAACTGTTTTAAGAGATCACAGCATTAGGAAGGTTGAGAACGACTGCTCTAGAGTCACCAGGAATTGGTCACAGTGCAAAGGGTATAACGGGATGACTTGAAGTTTATGACTTAATGAGTTTGATGGCTAGAAGTGGCACTTGTTAAAATGGTAAAAAGAGAAAGGGTAGATTTAGAAAATGACGAAGGCCTTGAGTCATAATTGTAATATGTTTGGTATGACTGGGAGAAGATGGCTGAGAAGAAATAGAAAGTTATCAATTATATGCCTAAAACTAGTAGTTAGAAGATTTGGGATGGAGATACAAATTTGAGCATTGTCTACAAGATGTTTCTAAATAAGCTTTATGCAAATACTTAGGAAAGAGAAGCAGAACCCAGACCTTAGGGAATTAGCATTCAGAGGCCTAGTAGAGATGGGATGGCTAGCAAGGAAGTAGAACATGGTTCAATGAATGGGGAGGGAGGGAGATGGGATTAGAAAAACAATGTCACAGAAATAATGAAGAAACTTTTAAAGAGAAAGCTAACTGTATAGAGTTTTGCAAGGAGAACCAAATGATAAACACCTATATGTGGTTTTAATTTGTGTTTTAAGAATGTATAAACAATTGATAATTTTGTATGATTTGATGTAATAGACAGTTGATTTGAAAAGTATATAATTTAGGGCAATGAATGTTTCTTCTAGCAATTGGGTAAATACCTAAAGCCACAATCATAATACCCTCCCTTCTCAATTTCTCTTTGTCTGTTTAGTTAGCTGATTTCTTTCAGTAAATGTTTATTCTCTTTAGCTTTGTTTTAAAGCCATAGGAAATTTCATTTCTAAGCAGTTAGGTCCTGATTCAGTTGACTATAAACTAGTGGAGCCGTCTTTCTTCACCTAAGGCTCTGCTAAGTGTGTAATTTAACACAGGAATTCAGTGGGTTTTATGTCACAGTTTCATTCCTTAGCCTGAGTCACAAACATAAAGCATTCTCTGTACTATTTTAAATATTTTTGTGGAATATTTGTTTAAGACATGCTACATTTGTTTATGCTGTGGAATATTGGTTTAATGATGCAAATATATGTGCATTCTTTTATATTGCATTTGTTAACTCTGTAAAGCTGTGTTACTTTGTCTATCTAAAACACCTGATTGGTCTAAAAGAGAGCTGAATGGCCAATAACTAGATAGGAGAGAGAGAAATCGGTAGGGCTGGTGGACAGAGAGAATAAATAGGAGGAGAAATCTGGGCTTGAAAGAGGATGAAGGAGTGAGAAAAGGAGAAGGAAAAGAGGACACCAGGGGCTAGACACCTAACCACACAGTCAGCCACAGAATAAGAAGAAAAGAAAGAAATATAGAATAAAGAAAGGCAAAAAGCCGAAAGGCAAAACATAGTTAAAGAGAAACAGAATAATTTATGTAAGAAAAACTGACTAGAAACAAATCAAGCCAGGCATTCATAAGTAAGAACAAGTCTCGGTGTATTTATTTGAGAGATGGGTGACAGGCTCCTAAAGGATAAAAAATAATAGATAAATAAATAAATGAACTAAAAATATTACAGTTATTTGATGGCCACCATATAAATTATATAACATCATTACTTTACCTGCCATTGCTTTTGTTACCCAAGGTATAACTTTGGCTATCCAAGTATGCAAATATTCTGAGCATCAGAGAAAAGGATGGTTTCACTTTGGTGTCAATGTAGAGCCTGGATATAGAATTCAGAATCCTAACCATTTGCTACATCATCAGAATGTTCCTGAGTCTTTGAAGGCTTCTGTTTCTTTCATCTCCCCACCCCTTTATTTAAAAATAACATTATTAAACTTTTCTTTGAGTTTTCTTTTTGCTTTTTAACTATTTTATGTTAATGATTTAATACTCAGAGAGAATGTGTTTGTTTTGTTCGCTTAAATTTTGTTGCATGAAAGTTGTAAACTATTTATTGGTCAGAGTCTGAGGCCAGTGAGAGTATTTTTTGTTTATTTTCAGAAATTTACATGACCCAGTGTTTTAAGATGGGGGGAGTTTAGAAGATTTTTAAGTTTCTTTGAAAGCTCAAGATATTTTGCCAAATGGGCCTAGCATTCTTTCAGAACAATGATTATCTAAGTCTTAGCAACAATTGCCCCCCTTTAGCTTGACATTTTTGGTACCTAGTTAATTCTTTCATGACTTACAATTTCCAGTTCTGCACAGGCCCTATATTCACCCTCTCACATAATGATCCGAGTTGCAAAAATTTCATTAGAAAATGCAATGCTAGGAAACTCTGTCGAGATATGCAGCAAATGGGCCAGTCTCAGTCCCTCCATTCTTCCCCCACCTCTCTCTTCTTTCCCCTCAATCCCTTGTCCTCCCTTCTCATTTCCTCATTTCCTCCTGTCTCCCTTTTTCTTCCTCTCTTTTCCAGAGACTGCTTTTGTAAATGTTGAAAGCATTATCTAAAAGTACTAGACAAAGTAAGGGATCAGGATTTAGCTGTCTTTAGTTGAGATTTGTATAACTGTTTTCTATCAGTGTTTTAGTCCTTGGTTGTAGCAGCCTTAAAAACAATTATCCATGCCTAGATTCTCTCTAGAGCAATTACATTAATTTTGTGGGGAAGAGAGATCTGTTTGAGTACATGACGTGAGTCCATGTGCTTGTGTGGGTGTGCTCTTACTCGTCTGTGTGTGTGTGTGTGTGCGTGTGTGTGTGTGTATATTTTAAACCAGATGGTCTAATATTTCGTTAGGAACAAGAAACCCCGACATATAAACTGCAGACTTGGCCCCAAGGACTGACATCATCAGGCTAGGCAAATTTCGGAGATCTGGGCAGTTATTTGTGGCTAGTTTTATATCCAGGTATCATACCAGTAAAACTACATTCATGTGTTGTTCCTAGAATAGCATCTTCCCTCAGAAGCTGGGTTGCCCGTCTGCCTGGGGTTTCCACTACAGTGGATAACATTGATGTACTTCTAGCATCGGCCACTTAGCCATTGCTATCTTTCTGTTCCTGTAAAGGTATGGAGTGGTGCAGAGGTGGGAAGAGGCCTAAATAAAGCGTTGAGAAACAAGCAAACAAACAAACACAATGCGAGAGATGGAGTATTGGTATCATCCATCATGAAAAATGTATCTTAGATTTTTAAAGAAGAATGAGAATAGAAGCTGACATGATAGCACATTCCTACAATCTCGGTGTTTGGAAAGCTGAGGGAGGAAGGAAGCATAGGGTTCAGGGTTAGCCTGGGCTACAGAGTAAAACTCTGTCTCAAAACAAATTGAAAAAAAGGCAAAAAAAATATCAAACAATCAAGTAAACCCAGAACAGATGACTGAGGAAGGAGGCTCTTAAGAAAAACTGGTTGCCCAACAAAGACAAACCTGGAAAATGCAGCTGCTTGTATTTGAAGTGTTGGTTTCCATTCAAGTGTTCCCATTTGGCTTACTTGGATCTGGAACATTTAATAACTGACTTCTCTGTGAGAGTGTAGTTAAAAAATTAAAAGACCAAGGGAAGACCCAAAGCAATGCCAAACTGATCATTGTTTCCAAACTTCCCATAGATCAATTATTTTTTTCCAAATGACCCATAATAACAGGGTGAGAGGGAGCACGTTAAACAATAGCTACCCGATGACATTCTCCTTGTCTGCTTTCCAAGTAACATTACAATAGGCTTTGAATTCAAGCCTAATATGGAATTGAAAAATTGTAGACTTACTGTTTATGATGAACTCGACCCAGCTGGAGCATTCGATGAACAATGGCAGGAAGGTTTGGTGAAGCCAATCTGGCCTGCTGTGGTACTGCCACAAGGGAATGCTAGGGCTTGGAGTACACAGCCTAATTTCTCTCTGCAGCTGGGTGTCATTGACTAATGAAAATATATTGGCACCCTATTCACGGTTATTGTTCCATGTAACTGCAACTCTTCGTTGGGGATTTGCAAGCCGGCTAGGACTGAAAGCAATATGACTATGCTTGGTTATTAAAATATTCCAAATACAGCCTGTCCTATTTATTGGAGACAAAGTTTGACAAGATTATGTTGATTCGAGGAGCAGATAATGAAACATCCCTGTGCATGGGCACTGCCAATGTCAACTGGGCAAAATTACAGTTCTTAAATATTTATATAAGAAAATGAAATGCAGCTCTTAATACTTCCAGGAAGTGATACGGCATGAGAGGACAAATAGACATGAAGAATAGGATTCTTGGCTACTTTGAACAGCCCAATTTATCTTCTTTATCAAATGACTGTAGGTCTCATTTATGGGAAATCCTTAAATAATGGGGAAAAAATCATAAACACCTCTAAACCAGCAAAAAAATGAGGCCTGTTTAAACAAAAGTCTCTAAAACCCTGGTGACTCAATTAATGTTTAAGCAAAGCTTCATTTTTATAAGGGCTATTTCTTTTGTGTTGATTTTTAAGCTGTAGCCAATTTATTGATTTAGTCATCTAAAAACATGGTTCATTAACTTGGATAATGCCATTTTGTTTTCAGTTTGCTTTAGGATCATTTGGGGGAGAAATTTCTCAATGCATACAAAAGTAAATGTCCAAACAGATGGTGCTGTATGCAGCTACATAATGCAGTAAGCCAGATACAAATCAAATGATCGGAAGGTCTGCATTTAAACCCAAGGTTTGCCTTTAGGTGGAATTGTGCAAAAAGTCACTTTCTCATCTCAGGCCCATTTTCCTCTTTTTCTGTTATATTTACCTCCTATATTTCATGTTTAGAAATTTGCTAATGTAATTATTTTTCTCTAAATAGTCTAGAAATGCACAAATGATTTTTAACAAATATCCTAAGCCTTATTTTGCTTGAAGTTGCCATCCATTCACATAAGGAAGAATCAGCAAAAATGTCCTTGGAAGCCCAGGTCTTTGGAGTACAGCTCTCTTTAGTCTTTCGTGACGCTTCCCTTTTTGCTCTTCTCTCATTCTGCCATTTAGTTTCCATACTTTCTGCTCTTAATCATTTCTGATCTCTCCTTTTTGTGGCTTAGTCTCATCCCTTCCTGCCCCTTAGGCACCTCTGTCTGAGGTGGACAGTATGGGAGTGCTCTTTGCAATCTTAAAGGTTGTTCTCCCTGCCCTTGAGTTTTAGGTTGATTAAGAAAAGTCAATTGTAGTTTCCTTAAAACGCTGCATTGCGCGTAAATGAAAACCACTCACCTCACATTTAGAAGTCCTCACAAAGCTCTTAAAAGCATCACCTTTAATATGAAATACTTTGAACTAAAGGATCATAAATACATTTTTATAAATCATTACATTTGCTAATTTGCTGAATTTAGAATGATTGTCCTAGATCTAAAACTGAAGTTTTTGATTTCTTTCCTTCTTTTGATTCGCAAACAGCACTTTCACCATTCTTCCTCCTCTATCTCTTCATTCCCCCTCCCCTCTTCACAGTCCTTAGTCTAGTTTGCCAATTGCTGATTTCTGTTATTAAACTAAATTAAGTAGTAGCCAGAAATGTATAGAAGGTTGAAAGAATAACAGAGTTTAAGCACTATGGCTTTTAAACTTTGACCTAGAGTCTAACAAAATGTTTTTAAATAGTTTGGTGGCAGAATAGAAATTTGATTCAGTGATATTCTGGGGATACAAGGAGAACTATTATAACCAGCTGGGCAGTGGTTAATCCTTTAATCCTGGCATTCAGGAAGCAGAGGCAGGCAGATCTCTGAGTTCAAGGCCAGCCTGGTCTACAAAGTGAGTTCTAGGACAGTCAAGGTTATACAGAGAACCAAAAAAAAAACAACACCCCTAAACCCCCAAACAAAAGAAAACAAACCTGTTAATCGCTTGCAGCTACTTTCCTCAGATAAGCAAGTATTCCTCCGGACTTTGTAAAACAATGATGCTGAGATTGATTTGTCATTCATCACACCTCACTAAAATAATCCAGGAAAAGATATTTTTATTTTTAATCAGTGATCTAAACAGGTGCTGCATATGATACCCAGTAATAAATTTATATTAATAAAAGTTAGCCTTCATCAATTCCCATGTACTGACGCTACAAAACATCTGACTCAAGAGAAAAAAATGATTCCAGTGTTAAAATGAGTAAAACCACTGATAATAATAAAAGAACTTTGGACTTAGAAAGGGAGTGCTCAGTTTCATGTGTGTAACTCCATAGTAATCAACTCCATGACATGGATAAAATTATTTAAAATTTGCGAGGTTCAGGGACTAAAGAGATGGCTCATTGGTTAAAAGCATTTATTAGTGTTACAGAGTACCTAGGCTTGGTTTCCAGCACTGATATTGTGGCTTGCAGTTGTCTGTGACTCTAGGTCTTTGAGATCTGACACCTCTTCTCACCACTACAGGCATCAGGCATACAGACAATCATGCAAGAAAAACACCCATATACATAACATTAAAGCTGTAAAGAGGAAGTCTCTGGTGGGAATGCATGGAACTCTCTGGGAAGGGGAAATTGAACAGATTTTGTGGGTGGACTGGAGGCATGTGGGGACAGGGAGAGGACGGATCAGGTGTCGGTGGGGGGAGAGGGAATAAAGGAAGAGAGTGTAGCGAGAGATGCTTGAATTGGGGGGATTTGGGGGTTTGGGTGGAAACCTAATACAGTGGAAACTTCCTGAAGTCTATGAGGGTGATCCTAGTGAGGACTCCAATAGGGGAATTGAAGTCTGAACCAAGTCATCCTCTGTAACCAGGCAAAGCTTCTAGTGGTAGAACTGGGATGTCAACACAACAACAAAAACTTTCACCTACCCACCCAATCTTCAGTCTATCCTACCTGAAAGATGTACGAGAGTAAAAGTGATGCAGAGCTTGTGGGAGTGGCCAACCAATGACTGGTCTAACTTGAGGCCTTTATCTTGAGATGGAGATCATATCTGACACTGCCTGGTTGACTGGGACCCAGAGGCTGGTTAGTCCAAAGACCTACAGTAGAGCAAAACACAACTGGCCAAAAATAAATCAATGAAATGCTTTTTCATAATATTCTACTATACTCATAATTCAATGCCTTATCTAGTCATTATCAGAGAGGCTTCCTCTGGCAGCAGATGGGAACGGATAGAGACCCACAGTTAGACATTATGCAAAGAGAGAGGCTAAATCGGAGTTCTCCATTGGGTAGCTCTACTAGGAGCTAGACGAATCCCACTGAAGAGTGGGCAAAAAGATTGTAGCAATCAGAGGGAATGGAGGACACTAGGAGGACAGGGCCCACTGAGTCACAAAAGCAGAGTTCTCATGGTCTCACAGAGACTGAAATGACAAGCTCAGGGTCTGTATGGGTTTGTACCAGGTCCTCTGTTATGGCTGTTAGCTTGGTGTTTATGTGAGACTCCTAATTGTGAGCATGGGTGTGTCCTGGAATCTTCTGTCTGATCTTGGGACTCTGGTCTTCCTTTCAGGTTGCCTTGTCCAGCCTTGGTGTGAAGACCTTTGCCGTGTCCTCTTTTATCTTGCTTTGTTAAGTTTGGTTGTTGTCTCTTGGAGGCTTGCTCTTTTTAGAAAGGAGACAGAGGGGGAGTAGATCTGGGGGAGAGGGGAGATGAAGGGGGGCTAGGAGGAGTGGAGGCAAGGGAAACTGTGGTTGGGATGTATTGTATAAGAGGATCTATTTTCTATTAAAAAAATAAAAGATAGTCTAAAAACTTTTGAGAGTCAGTTTAAACCTGTGATCTGAAAGGGAAATGTTAATATTATTATCAATTTTTATAAGAAAGAAAAAAATAACTTATGTGAACCAATACTCCCAGGACATATTTGAATATTTAAAAAGGAGCTCTTAGTGAAGAATGTGCATACCAGGTGATGGACACAGAGGAACAATCTTTGTCTCAGTTTCACCTCATGTAGCACATAACACCAAGCCATTGTTTCTTTATCCCAGTTCAAAAATTAGAGAGATCATTATGAGCCAGTGTTGGGAATATAGGAACATTTAAGGTTTCCTCTGTAAAGTCCACTCCGTTCCTACCCATGAGGACTCCACACTGACTTTTCATGGATGCTGATTATGCATGATGAGGTCTTCACATCTCCTTTGTAAGTCACTATAAATTCTTCCAGGAAATTCAGTCTTTGTGAAACTAATTCCTGAGCAAGCCTGAGCAAAAATTAGGCTGAGCTACCTCTTTTGATGCTCACTAAGGAAATTAATGATTCAGTTTCTGTTTTATTTAAATTGCAAAACTTACATACTAACATACATACATACATACTTACATGGCATTCCAGACATGTCAGAGCCTTACATGTCAAATCTTAGACTACTGAGGGACTTCTGGACAGGAAAGAAACCCTACTGTTAGAAGTTGTAACTGGAAATTGTGCCTTTAGACATAAAGCAAAGAAAAAAACAGCCTACAACTCACAACCCAGAGAACCTAGAGAACAAAGAGAACCCTAAGAGAGACATACATGGATCTAATCAACATGGAAAGTAGAAAAAAATGGGATCTCCTGAGTAAATTGAGAGTGGGGACCATGAGAGAGGGTAGAAGGTTAAGTGAAAGAAAAGGAGGGGAGCAGAGAAAAATATATAGAACAATAAAAACAATAAAAAAGAGAAATATGGGGCTGGAGAGATGGCTCAGAGGTTAAGAGTACTGACTGCTCTTCCGAAGGTCCTGAGTTCAATTCTCAGCAACCACATGGTGGCTCACAGCCATCTGTAATGAGATCTGGTGCCCTCTTCTAGCCTGCAGACAGACATGCAGGCAGAGAACTGAGAATACTGTATGCATAATAAATAAATAAATCTTTAAAAATAAAGAAATATGTGGGGACTGGAGAGATGGCTCAGTGGTTAAGAGCACTGACTCCTCTTCCAGAGGACCAGGGTTCAATTCCCAGCACCCACATGGCAGCTCACAACTGTCTGAAGATCCAGTTCCAGGGGATCTGACACCTTCATACCAATGCACATAAAATAAAAAAAGTTAAATAAACTATAAGAAATTTTTTTTCTTTAAAAAAGAAATATGTGAATCTCAATGCTTAGCTTTGTTGTTACTACCTACATTTCCCTAGGCAAGTTACTAGACTTCAAGTTCACACAATACAGTATGGGACTAAGGAGTTCTAAGTTAATTAATGAATTAGTTATCAGAATGATCAGTTTCCTAAGTAGCAATATTCTTAAATGATCCATTGACCCAATTTTCCAAATACGTCTACCCACTGACATTTGTATCCTCATCATTAGATAAAAGGTTGCTGAGTTTAATATTGGATGAGATGATTCTAACATCTTCAGAAGCCTTTGGTGAAGCTTTGCATGACAATTTTCTTTCTGTCTCCATGACAGCAACGTGAGGAATATTCAGTTTGTTGCAAACTAAGACTGGTAGGGTGGCTGTATATTTTACAAATGCATTTACTAAGAAGAAAATTTCCGTTTATAAAACATTTTGGAAGTGCAAATGAGATTCTTTTTCATTTTCATTGAATTCTTCTGGATACTTTGGCAAGCCATTTTGTCTTTTACGCACCACTTTTAGGACTTCTTCATTAAAATTTCAAGCAGTGAATCAGCTTCTATTTGGAGAGGCAGATATTTGGCAGATTGATTTGCAACACACTGAGCTGCTTCTATTAAACTCGACAAATATTTTTTGAGTGCCTGTGATATGGCAGCCTTGGCTCTGATCAGACCATGAGAACAAGACAGACAGGGTCCTGGTTTCTCATTTTCCATTCCAGTAGAGGAGATCAATAATAAACAAAAGGTGGCACAGCTATGAAGAAAATAGAACAGGATGTCAGAACAGGCAGGGCTGTGGGCCTGGGCAGGGGGTTGCTGTGTAAGAGAAAGCTTCTAGGGAATAAGGATGCTGAGCTCAGGGGATTGACTGTGTTGGGATTAAGTAATTTTGAGCCGCTGGGCTGTGAAATATTGATGGAGTGATAGGAGGACCACAAATCAGTGACCAAAGACAATAGGTACTTATTGTGGTTAAAGTTTGCCTAACATAAACATGGTTGCTTTTATGGTGGTGTGCTTTACTTACCATAATATCATTAATATAAACACAAGTTATTTGTGGGCATATTTTTGCTCATTCTGCCACATGAAGGATGAGTGTTGCCTCTATTAAGAACAGCATAACTATGAAGAAAAGTATAGGTACAGTGACTTCCACCCATCATCAAGTTCGTTTTCTGCAGTTTGAGTTTTTAGTGGTCAACCAAAATAACCCTATCCAAATGACTTTTCTTCTACAAGTTGCTATAGTAATAAACCTTCTATTCTAATACTATCTATTGGTGTCTTTTTATTGTGCCTATATTACAAATGAAACAGTACCATAGATGTGTATATAAAGGTAAAAGAAACAATATAGAGAAAGGGTTTTGCACTGTTAATGGTTTCAATGGAGGTCTTGGAAGATGCTCAGTATATAAGGGTGGATTTGCTATTTAAAATAAAATAGTTAATCTGGAGATCTTTGACAAAATGTTTTCAGAATACATTTTCATTCACAAAGTTTTAAGCTGTTATAGTAGCATTTGTACTTGATTAATGAGGTCATTTGCTTCGAAGCCTGTTTCAAGCCATGGCATCTTGAAGACAGTATATCTTAAAGAACCTTCAGCAGAAAGCTCACCTTTATTGTTTCATTTATAAACTTCCTTGTGCTAACCTTTATTATAACAGAAACATCAAAGGATAGCAATTCTATAATATTAATATAGGCAAAAATATTTGAGTGAAATTTATATTGCAATTCTTCCAGAATGAAATGAAAAATAAAATGGGAGAAACACATCATATGCTTATTTTGACAATATAGTGGAGACTAAACAAAAAATAATATATTATTTAATATTTTAGATAATTGCATATATGTATGCAATAAAATATAATCATATCTATCCACTACTTTGCCACTCCAACTCCCCTCATATCCCCCAATATACCCCCACTAGCCGCTTTTCTCTGATAACCCATTAAGCCCAGTTAGTCCTGCCTATATGGTCACGGGTATAGTGCTATCCATTGGAACATGGGGAACCTCTTTGTGGCTACATCATCAAAAGAGAAGGCTCCCCCTACTCAACAGCTGTCAACTTCTAGTATCTCCTAAATTGGGGGGGGGGACTGGAAGCCATTTATTATATCTATGTCCATTTGCCTGGCTTGATTTTATATAAGTCTTGCTCAGGTAACCACAGCTGCTGTGAAGTCATGAATATAACAGCCAGGTCCTGACCAGAAGACAGCATCTGACTGCACTCCTCTCCATCCTCCAGGTCTTACATTCTCTCCTGCTCCACTTCCTTGATGTTCACCCATAAGCCTTGAGTGTGGTGGTAGTGGCAGGGAATGTCCTTTTTAAGGCTGAGCACTTAGTCTTTTGTTTTCAAAACAAGTAGACTGCTGCCCACTTCTAAGAGAAGCTTGTTTGACCAATGATGAGAACAGCACAAGTCTATGGATATATCATTTAGATAGCAATTTGACAGTATGACTATTTAGCAAAGTAACAAGAGGGTCTATGACACCCAATTGGGTATTGATAGGATTACAGTACCAAACATGAAGCTTCCTCCTGTGTACCAAGCCTCCAATCCTATAAGGAAATGGTTAGTTGCCTCATAATAGTTGTACCACAATTGAACCAGAAGACACATTTTGTTTGACAGTTTGATATCGTATGATACGGGCTCCAGGGCTGCGCAAGACAATTGATGTCTTCCTAGCAGCCTACACAACACCTTCCAGCACCATGAAAGCATCAGGGAGGAAATTTTCTATGTCCTGCAGCCCAAATGTATGATGTCCTCATCAGGAGAGACTTACCATGTAGTTAGAGTTGGTAACCAAAGACAGTGACAATAGCCTGTGTTGGTTTAGACACCTTTTGGGTCTCCTTGACCAATATCTCATAGAAAGGTATCCTGTATCTTATACTCCAATTTTGATTTAATAACTTTGAAAATACCATTGCATGCCCATGAAGAGTAGCTCCATTTGAACATTTTTGAAGCTATATTTTGAAATTGGTTTGCTAATTCTTGGCTTTGCATAGGCTTTCCATAAAGTCTTAATTTTGATTAACTCATTCACTAACCACTCCTGTTCTCCATCACTCTGAACCCATTCTGGCCTAATCCTTTAATCTTAAATATCCCCACTCTTCTACCATTTATCAAGTCTTCTATTATCCCTACACTTGCTTTTTTAAAAGTTAGGTTGTGAGATAACAGCATTCCATATGGTTTTTCATAGTCTATCCCTTTCCGTTAACTCACTCCCTTTTACCCCCTGACCCTCATTTCCTTCACACTCCGATGCCTTTCGCTGCTTAAGCCTTCTACCCCAGTGTTCTTCCTTACTCCTTTTTTTAACCTATATTTTACTATTACCCTTCCCTAATATGTCTCCTACAAGAAGGTCACTATTCTTGGTTTTCTGACTTCTCCAAGTTAAACGTATGAAACTAGGACCTGCATTTGAAAGAACATAAATGTGTTGTGTTTCTGGGCCTGAGTTACCTCACTGAGTATAATTTTTCAAGTCGCATCTATTTAGCTGAAAGTCTTGCTTTCATTTTATTTACAACTGTGTTCATTGTGTGTATATATCACATTTAAATTTTTTTTTTGAGATGGGGTTTCTCTGTGTAACATTGGAGCCTGTCCTGGAACTCAGTCCACAGACCAGGGTGGCCTTGAACTCACAGAGCTCCACCTGCCTCTGCCTCCTGAGTGCTGGAATTAAAGGTGTGGACCACCAAGCCTGGCTCACATTTTAATTCTTAAGTAAGCGTTTAGGCTATTAATTAAATAATTTGCAATTTCCTTTTCTTCCCTCAATCCCTCCCCTGTACCTTGTTTTCCCTCAAATTCATGTCCTCTTTTTCTGTAGTCATTGTTACATACACTTTAGAAACAAGCTGCTCAGTCCATCCAATGTTACTGTATACATGCCTCCAGGGCTGACCATTTGTTATTGGAAAACCAGTTGATGCCCTTTTCGCTAGGGAAGACTATCTCTCCAGCTCTCAGTTTTATCTGCTTGCTTGTAGTTCTTGTCTGGTTGAGAGCTCATGAGCTTTCCTCCTTCCACATTAGCATGTCTATTGGTTTTATCCTCATCCAACTCACATTTGGTCACGTTGGTGAGACTTTATATGTTTATTTGTTCTTATATTATGGGAGGTGCATTCTCACAGCAAACTTCCTGTTGTTCTAACTCTTTCAATCTTTCCACTTTTTATTTTTTTTCAGTAATTATCCTTGAGCTTTTAGGGACAGGAGTTCTGTTGTAGCTGTATCAGTTTGGACTGTTTCCGCAACTCTGCATTTTTATGTGTGCGGTTTTCTGTATTGATATCCATCTATTGCAAGTGAATCTCTTTGATGAGGGTTCTGAATACTCTTATCTGTGGCTATAAAAGCAAATATTCAGAATAGAGTTAGGGATTATGCTCGTTTCATAGAGCAGTAGCTGCAGGTTCTCATCCAAGATCCACATTTATACCAGTCCTGGGTTCTTGGCTAAGTATCCCGTACCAGGCATAATTTCCCTCTTGTGAAGAGGGTCTTAAATCCAATTAGAGAGCTGCTGGTTACTGCCAAGTTATGTGACTTAATATTGCACCTTAGAGTTATTGTGGCACGCTGATCATTGTTGTGGTTCATAAGCATCATTGCAGAGAAGAAATACTAGTTAACTCTTTCCTTTGAAAGCTTCCAAGGTACCATGGATGCTAGTCTTCAGGAAGGAGGTTTTCAGATCAGATCCAGCTCAGTTCCCCTGGGTCCTGGGTCTAAAGTGCATGATACCTTCAACAACAAGAACTTACTTCCCACCTCTGGGAGTCAACTAAGGGCAACAACAGCAGCCAATTATGTTTTGAGGGTCTCATGGATAACCATGACCAACAGTTCATAACAGGGCTTCTCATACCTTATGATGTGGTTTTTGCTAAATAGTATAAGGCTCTTGTGGCAAGCATTGTCAGCCCTGATGGAAAACTCTCATTTAAATTATGTATGTATAAGTGACCATAGACTTAGATGTATTACAGGTTTTTTGGATAGTATTCCTTATGACTTCTTCAGATATCCTTACAATGATTTTACTCCACTCCCTTTTCGTTCTGTGTTTGTTCCTCCCACCTAATTAAAGTACCCCCATTTTTCCCATTGCCCCCCTCAGGTCACTTGTGTACTGCTATTCACTTTGATTTCCTCCCCCTACTTCCAGAATGGTCCCTTTTTACTTTCCTAGTATCTGCAGTTATTCCGAGGTGTATGCTCCTGCCTGAAGATTTGAATGTAGGAGCTTCAGATGACAGTGAATGTATGACATTTGTTTTTCTCTCTTTGGGTTACCTCATTCAACATAATTTTTCTGGTTCCATACATTCACCTACAAATTTCATTTTTCCTTGCACCTGAATTGTCTTTTATAGTTTATATTAGTACATTTTTCTTATCCATTAATCAATTTAGGGGGATTTAAGTTGTTTCTATTCCCTGGTTGTTGTGAAGCAAATAACATGGCTGAACAAGGATCTGTGGAATAGTATGTAGAGTCCTTTGGTCATGTACTGAGGAGTGGTATAGTTGGCTCATATTACTCATTTATTTTCTGCTTTCGGAGGATTCTCCCCATGATTTTCAGAGTGGTTAGGTAAGTTTGCTATCCCACCAACAGTGAATGAGGGGTCTATTTTCCCCACATCTTCTCCAGCAGTTGTTGTTGGTTGTCTTGTTGATCTTTACCCTTCTGACCAGCAAGATGAAATCTCAAAGTCGTGTTGATTTGCATTTCCTAGTTTCCTTGGCTGAACGTTGGTCTATTTCCTCTTGCATCTTTATCTTATTTAGAAATTTCTTACCTGTAGGTGAGCAGAAAGCCATTACTTCTGCCTATAAGTAGAAGTGCGCTTCCTAATTTTTTTCCTGGAGCACTTTCAGGTATCAGGTCTTATGTTGAGGTGAGTTTTCTGTATAGCGAGAGATAAGGATCTAGTTTCATTTTCCTATATGTTGATATGTAGTTTTCCAAGCACCATTTGTTAAAAATGCCATCTTTTTCCAGGGCATATTTTTGGCATCTTTGTCAAAAAAAATCAGTTAACTGTTATTGAATGGATTTATATTGAGGTCCTCATTTCTAGTCTACTGATAGATCGATGTGTCTGGTTTTGTGTCAGCACTATGCTGTTCTCATTACACTTGCTCCAGAATTTAATTTTAAATCACATTTGGTGATACTTCCCACAGTATTATTTTTGTTCAGGGTAGGTAACTTTGCCCATCTTTGGCTTCTTGTATCTCTATATAAATTTTTGGATTATTTCCCTATGTCTGTGGTATTGGAATATTGATAGAAATTCCATTGAATCTATAGACTCATTTTGGCAGAAAGACCATTTTTACAACATTAATTCTTCCAAGCCACAAACATGAGAGGTCTTTCCATCTTCTAGTGTCTTCCTCAATTTTTTTCAGTATTTAAAATTTTCATTGTAGAGTTCTTTCATTTTTTTTTTGGTTAGGTTTATTCACAGCATTTTAATACTTTTTTGTGACTATTATAAATAGGATTGTTTCCCTGACTTTTTCCAGTCTACTTGTCCTTGAAATATAGGAAGACTGAGTGTTTGTGTGTGTGTGTGTGTGTGTGTGCGTGTGTGTGTGTGTTAATTTTATGTCATGCCTACTTTGCTGAAATTATTTATCAGCAATAAGAGACTTGGGATGGAGTCTTTAGAGTCACATGTAAAGAACCACATCATCTGCAAATGGGGGTATTGTGACAGCTTCTTTACCTATTTATATCTCTTTTATTTTCTTCTCTTATTGTCTTATTGATGTAGCTAAGACTTGAATGGGAGTGGAGAGAGGGGGTACCCTTGCCTTGTTCCTGATGTTAGTAGAAACATCTTCATGATGTTGACCATAAATTTGTTGTATATTGCCTTTATTATTCTGAGGTATGGTTCCTCCATCTCTCAACTCTTCATGATTTATGTAGAGATGATGACATAGTCTGTATCTAATGACTTGATCATCTGTTTTATTCTTTTGAGTCTATTTGTGTAATGGATAATGTTTATTGATTTGTGTATCTTTAAATGTCCCTACATCTCTGCAATGAAACTAACTTCCTTATAATGAATTTTTTGAATGAGTTTGAACTCAATTTGCCAGTATTTTATTGAGAATTTTTGCATCTTATGTTTACCTTGGAGGTTGGTTTGTGATTTTATTTTTCATCATCCTCTGGCTTGAGTATCATGGTGATACTGACTTCATAAAAAGAGCTGAGGAGAATTGCTTCCTTTTTTGTCATGAATAATCTTGGACAGTATTGGTATTATTATTTTTGGAAGTTCTGCTAGAATTCTGCAGTGAATCCATCTGGTCCAAGGCTTTTATTAGTTGGAAAACTAATAGACTTAGTTGGGAGGCTTTCAATTATTGCCTGGTTATAGATAGATCTGCTCAAATTAATTGTTTCATCATTGTTTAATTTTTGGTATGCTATATGCATTTAAGGATTTGTCATTTCTTTTTGATTCTTCTATTTCACAGAACATAGATTTTTATAGTATGTCATTATGATTTTATTAATTTTGTTGATGTATGTTGTAATTTCTACTTTTAAATTCTTTTTAAAAAAATTTTTAAATTGATTTTATTGAGCTATACATTTTTCTCTGCTCCTCTCCCTCCCCCCCCCCACTCCTTTTACCCTCTCCTATGGTTGTCATGCTCCCAATTTACTCAGGAGATCTTATCTTTTTCTACTTCCCATGTAGATTAGATCCATAATTAGGGTCCTCATTGTTGTCTATGTTCTCTGGGATTGTGAATTGTAGGCTGGTTTTCTTTCTTTATGTCTAAAAGCAACTTATGAGTAAATACATATTTGTCTTTCTGGGTCTGAGTTACCTCACTCAATAAGATGTTTTCTAGATCCATTCATGTGTCTGCAAAATTCAAGATGACATTATTTTTCTTTGCTGTGTAGTACTCCATTGTGCTAATGTACCACATTTTTCCTATCTATTCTTCAGTCAAGGGGCATTTAGGTTGTTTCCAGGTTCTGGCTGTGACAAACAATATTGCTATGAACATAGTTAAGCACATGCCCTTGTGGTACGATTGAGCATCGTTTGGGTATATACCCAAAAGTGGTATTGGTGAGTCTTTAGGAAAGTTGTTTGCTAATATTTTGAGAAATCGCCATACTGATATCAAAATGGGCTGTACCAATTTGCCGTCCCACCAGCAATGCAGGAGTTTTCCCTTTACCAGACATTCTCTTCAGCATAAGTTGTCATCAGTGTTTTTGATTTTGGCCATTTTTACAGATGTCAGATGGAATCTCAGAGTTGTTTCGATTTGCATTTCTCTGATGGCTAAGGATGTTGAGCATTTCCTTAAATGTCTTTCATCCATTTTAGATTCCTCTATTGAGAGTTCTCTGTTTAGATCTGTACCCCATTTTTTATTGGATTATTTGTTCTTTTGATGATCAATTTTTAATATTTTGGAGATCAGCCCTCTGTCCGATGTGGGGTTAGTGAAGTGTAGGCTGTGGTTTTGTCTTATTGACTGTGTCCTTTGCTTTACAGAAGCTTTTTAGTTTCAGGATGTCCCATTTTCTATTTATTTCTCTCAGTGTCTGTGTTACTGGGGTTATATTTAGGAAGTGGTCTCCTGTGCCAATGTGTTCAAGTGTACTTACCACTTTCTCTTCTATAAGGTTCAGTGTGACTGGCTTTATGTTGAGGTCTTTGATTCATTTGGACCTGAGTTTTGTGCATGGTGATAGATATGGGTCTATTTTCATTCTTCTACATGTTGATATCCAGGTATGCCAGCACCATTTGTTGAACATGCTTTCTTTTTTAAATTCTTATTTTAGTAATTTGTGTATTCTCTCCTTTAATTTAGCAATAGGTTTATAAATCTTTTCAAAGAACTTAGTATTGTTTCATTGATTCTTCATATTGCTTTTATTATTGTTTCATCTTGATTAATTTCAGCCCTGGTTTTGATTATTTCTTTCTATCTACTATTTCAGTTTGGTTTGCTTTTGTCTGCCCCTGCCCCACGGACTTCAAGTGAATCAGTACATTATTACTGGGGCTAAGAGAACTATAAAAGTTTGGGATCAGGGTCTGAAGGCCCTTTACCACAAGCTGGATAGGCTGGGAAGTTTGGGGCAAGTGCTTGGAGCCTGGGAATTCCTATCTGTAAGTATAAGGGCAGACACTGGGTGTTGAAGCTAGACAGAGACATTGTATCTGTTCTTAAAAATATTGTAATTTAGTGTTCAAGTAAATCCCAAGAAAATCAAAGAGTTTTATGGGAATTTTTCAAATGTGACATTAATCAATTGTATTAGAGAGAGAGGTCAACTCTATGAAAGAGTCTTTGAGAGATCTTAACACCACAACCAACAAACTTCAGTTTCAGTCTGTTGGAAAACTTTTTGCAGTGTTACATGGGAAGCTTGTTAAAACAAAAATTTCTTGGTTCTCTTGAATCTATCAGTCGTTTTCTCTAGAACTGTGCCAAACAAACATGGCCAAATGTTTCCAAAGTGATTCTGATGCATGCGTAGGAAACCAGGCTTATAGAAACCATCTCTGCAAGTTAAGATACACACACAAGAGAGTTCTAGAATTGTTTGTAAACTGTGTTCACAGTTGATTGTTGGGGGCCACCTGTGTCGGTATTGCTGGTAGCAGTGGGAAGAGAGGCCAAATACAAAAGGCTGTGAAATTCATGACCCTACTAGAACACAGTAACACCGTTTTAATTTGTTTGAGATTTATGTGGTGTGGTGTGTTTTTGTTTTGTTTTGTTTTTGGTGTTTTTTTTTTGTACGGGTACATTGTCTGTATGTCTGTCCAGGTATGAAGTATGAGAGGAACGCTGTTTTCTGTCTGTCTTAGTTGGTAATTTTTAAATATTGAAACATTTTGATCTTGTCCTTAGCAGCAGTGAGGTGACATGTCCCCTTATGTGTTAAGGACACATTTTAAATGTTGGAGGATAGTGTGAAAAGAGGTTTGACAAGAGGACTCTCAGGCTGCTTCTGTCCCATCCCCATTCCTATGCCACCATTTTACAAAGCCATCATATTTGGTGTGAGGGTCTGAGGATTAAACTAAGCTCTTGATATGATGAACGTTCACAGGGAGAGATTCGCAGTTTTCATGTGATAAGGGAATTGTTTCATTCTTGCTAGATTTCAGTACCTGATAAACATTAATAGGAGGCTCTTGGTGGTTGAGGACAAGCAGAACTGTTGTTATAACTGTTTGGTGCCGGGCTGAAAGTCTGAGACTATGACCTTTCTGAGACAGAACTGGCAAGTAGCTTTTTTAGTCTTTGCAACAGTGGTGCTTTTCTCAAGCATGTCATTATTTTTTTTTTCTTCATAGGTTCTGTGAAACTTGAAATTATATCCATTTTCTATATCAATATTTTGAAAGATTAGAGCCTGAAGTATTGGTCTACCTGTGGCATAAATGTCATTGGGTTTCAACCTTACTTCTGGCTCCCTCTTACTTTCCTGTCATTATTTGCTCTTTAATTCACATTGTTCTTACTTTTGCTTTTTAAATTTTTCTGTTTTTATGTTGCTGTATCACACGATTTTTGGGGGTGGAGGTGGGGAAGTAAATGGCTTTAAGTCTCTTTGAATCAAGGAAAGGTAAAATGTGTGTACACATTTACAGAGTTCACGTGTGAAATTAGTGGGATGTAAGTGTTAGCGTATTCGTGACTTTCAATTTTTGTAGTCACTTAACAACAGTTGGAAATAACAATAAGACCGTATAGTAGAATAACTTTGTTAGCAAATGTAATGATTTGAACAGTATAGCTGTTTGTTTTTCTAAATGTAGTTTCTTGATACCTAATTCTCACACGATTAAACTAGAGTATAACTTGATATATAGCAAGAACATTATCAATTATTTTGCCTCCTCTAATACCATAAAGTTTAAGAGTCACAAACTTGAGGGAACATATAATAATTTATATTATGGCATGTGCTTGCTAATAATGATATATATATATATATATATATATATATATATATATATGATTATTTCTAAGTAAAATGAGATGTTAGATTAATTATTTTAGCTACCTCCAAGCTCTCAGCAGTCATTTTTTCCCTTGTCTGTGATTGCCAGTAATATATCTATTTGGAAGGTGGTAACGTTTGTGGGAAGAAGTAACTTGGTGGTGAGCTGTACAACTGCCCTCATATCAGACGATACTCTGAGCATAGCAAATTTCCAGCGGGCGAATGAGAACTCCAAAAAGAAGCTGTGTCTGCAGAAACCGATTAGAATGTCAGTACTGTGGAGAGATTGGAATGTTACGAGGTTTATTTTACCTTTTCTTGGACCAACCTTAGTCCCCAAATAGCTATCCTTTGCTTACTTTTGGGTTGGAACTAACATCTTTTGACTAATATATAGAAACCTTTGGAATCTACTAATTTAGCATGGCACTACTTTCCCCCAACCCAGAAGCTAAAACTGTCATCAGATAGCATCGTAGGCCTAGGGAAAAGCTTCCCACATCTTGTTGCAGCTGCCTTTCTGGTGTACCTACTATTCTCGCTTCAATTTGCTTTGATTTAGGATTTTCTTTGTCTGTGAAACTGTAAAATGTTTTGATATTACTTCCATATTGGAACCTGGAATTTGCTGTAACCTAAAAATGTGCTTCTGGGTCATAGTCCCTTAAAATAGATCTAAAATAAACTATCATTCTCTTTAATATAACAGTAGTGGTTTGCTTTATTTTGTTTTTGCATTAACGTTAACTTAATCACTATTGGCATGGAGCATAGAAAAGAAAAACAATGCTGACGTAAAGACAAAAGCATTATTGCATGACACTCATGTGCTTAAACTGCATGTTCTTGAAGGTCACAATGCTTTATTTGTTGCAGAGAGTTCTTTATCTTAAGTAGGAGAATACTCAATATTAATTTTAAAATGTAGTGGTTGGAACTCTATTTAAGGTTAGTGAATAATGAAAATAACCAATATCACAACTTCTTTTATGGTCAATGAAACTACATGAAAATGAAAGTAAACCTGACAATTCCATGCTAAATTTAGCAATATCTCTAACTTGAAGGTATGTGTGTGTGCATAATACACACATAATACAGGGTATCTCTGTTTAGCTTTAGGCTGTTCTGAAACTTGCTTTGTAGGCCAGGCTGGCCCAGAGATCCACCTGTCTCTACTTCCTGAATGCTGGGCTTAAAGGCGCACACCCCCGCTGGCTTCCTTTGGTCCACCTTTAACCAGTATAATTTTCATTGGGATTCGCCAGCAACACTGAAAATCAAGTCTGTCTTGCAGCAGTGCTTAGCCCAAGGCCACACAATTTTAGAGGTAAAACAAAGCATTTAACCTTTGCCGCTTTTATTTCTATTTCATTTTCTGTCTCCCCAAATCAGATAATCGAATGACTTCCCAATCTAGTGAATATTACTGTGTGTGCAGCTGTAACCAGGGGACATGTCTGAGGTGTCTGCGATTGGAATTGACCTATTTCTTCAGAAATAGAGACAGCTGCTGAAACTGTCAATGTAGGGCTGGGTGCATAAGCTTCTCTGTTGCACCGACATATTTGTATAAATGGGCATTATGATGAAAGGCCAGGATAAATACTCTTTGTCTGTACTGTTTGCTGGAAGGCTTTTCAAATGCTGTGTTAACTTAAAATAGTAGTGATCATTCCAAAACAGCATTTTTTTTCCCATAGAAGAGTCACAGAATCATTGTAGAGATACACAAAGAAATCTCACCTATTATAAACATCATGTGTTTGTCTCATTACTAGATCAATATTGATAAATAATTAAGGCAAACTCCATACTTTCTCTATTTTTCCTAATGTCAATTTTGTAGTCTGTGATCTCTTCTAAGAGACGACATTATATTAGGTCATCATGTCTCCTTGGTTTCCTCTAGGCTGTGATGAGTTCTTAGACTGCCTCCTCCCTTATCTTTTACAATCATTAGCATATGTTCGTTGTAGAGAGTAATGTGTTTTATTAGAATGTTTTCTTACTCATAGTTTGGTCATAGTCAACCTCTATTAGTTTCTTGTTTCTCTTCCCCTTTCCTCTTTCTCTTGCTTCTCCTAGCAAAGTTTCTCTTTGCATTCTTTCACCTCTCTCTCCTTTCCCCCCTCCCCTCCTTCTCCTCCTTCCTTGCTTCCCTCCCAGCCTCCCTATGGGTCCTCCTTTTTTCCCCTCTCTCCCTTTACATTTGTTTAAAATAGAGAGTCTACATGTGAAACAAAACATGACATTTTGCTTGTTTGTTTTGAACTCTGGCTTACTTCTCTTAATGATGATCTATGGTTTTAATGTTGTGTGTGTGTGTGTGTGTTGTTGCTTTTAGTGCTTAGGAAGGGATAATATAGAAAGAAAGTCACGGAGACAAATCTCATTATATTTGTGAGTCCATACTTTAATATGACTTCCGTACCTGCAGGACTGGAGGGGGAGGGGGAAGAATGTGAGGGGGAGCGGGAGAGTGGGAGGAGGGGAGGAAGTAGAAATTTTGATTGGTATTATTATAAAGTAATAAAAAACAATATGACTTTCGTGGATCTTGAAACATTTCTTCCTTTTTCTTCTCCCTTACTATATTGGACTCTAACAAAGGAAGTCACCATGAATAAACTCACACTTCAAGATTAGGGATGTATACTTCAACTCCTAAAGGATAGAGTATTTCAAAAGTTATTTATTAGGTCAATTTGTTTATGTCAGTGTTAATTCATCTATATTCATATCATTCTTTTAACGATGATCCAATGTTATGATTATTATTTGTTCAATTACCCTTTCTCTTTTAGTTGGTATTTTATCCTTTTGAAACACCCCACCATTGCTCAGTTTGTTTGTTTGGATGACTTTTGGTTTGTTTGTTGCTTTGAGTCAGGATCTCACTAAGGAGACCTGCCTGTGCCTCACCAGCGCTAGGATTAAAGGTTTGCACCTTCATCAGCATATTTGCATTGGTTTTAAGAGGACTAATTTGACCTTCTTGCTTTGTAAATTACTCTAGGCTAATTTGCATGTGAGTGCAGGTAGCCTCAGGAGTGCCAGAAGGGCTTCTCTATTTCCCTGGAGCTGGAGTTACAGAAGTCTGCCAGCCACTCCACTCAGGTTCTAGGGACCAAACTTGGGTCCTGTGCAAGAGTAGTGCATGCTATTAACTGCCATCTCTGCAACCCTAGGTTGTTTTGATTTATTCATCTATATTGAATGTACTGAAGAGCTTTTTTGTTCCTGTAACAATGCTTTGGTTTTTAGTATTTTGTTTTGGTTTTTATTACAGTTTTCCTTTTTGCTTACTTTACCTGTTCTTTCATTTGCTCACTTGTTCCATAATTAAACACTGCCTGCTAAATCCAATATCTGTGTCATATCTGAATCTAATTAATATCTATCTATCTTTTATGTATGTATATATGTATGTATTTATCTAGCTATCATCTATGTATGTATGTATGAATGTATGTATGTATGTATCGTATGTATGTATCTGTCTATCTATCTATCTATCTATCTATCTATCTATCTATCTATCTATCTATCTGTAACAGACTTCTTAGACTTTTCTGTTTTTATTTTTGGCACAACCTGAACTTTTAAAATTGAAATTTGGATATGCATTAAGTGACTAAGCCCTAGGTAAATGGGCCCTCTTGTGAGAGTCTGTGCTAATCCAGCTAGCAGCTGGGTTTTGGTTTATATTTGTTGTACCCGTGGGTCCCAGTGCTGTCAAATTCCTTTATTGCCTCTGGTTTTGTCTCATCTGTTAAGTTTGCATGTCTGTGCTTCTCAGAAAAATCTATGTTATCACACTCCTGCAGCTGTCATCTACTGTCTTTAATGTTATAAACCTGATAGGAAGGCAATAACAAGGGAATGAAGTGAAGCAGTCGATGGGTTTTCAGTTACAGCTCAGTCCTTTGCTAGACCTGCGTGTCTGATCTGTGATAATTGCCTGTGTTTCCTCATATGGAGTTCCGTCCCTGTTCCCAATTAAGTGAGGCAGAAAGGCTAAAAGGGGATGTTGTGAAAAGGTTCTGAGACAAGATTCCTGTGAATGATGATTTGTTATGGAGACAGCTCTGAATACACTGTAGCCAGATGACTCTTGTATTCAATCTGTCCCTGCCTGGCAGATAGTCCTTGGCTCTTTATCATTAGAGAGTTCTTACCTAGGATGGTGCCTCCCTTCTTAAGACAGTAATACCCAGGAGTTTCTCAGGCTACTCCACGCTCAGCACCGACTTGTTTGTCAAAATGACTGTGACTCTTTCAGCTCAAGGCTCCAATGGCTTTTGCTCCAGGTAAGCAAAACTTGTCTATAATTTTCTGCGTTTGATTGGGTTTCCAGATTTCAATATGGAAATTTACCCTGACAACTTAGTTTTCAAATAGGGCTAAGAAAATCCGTGGTATTTAGTGTGTTCAGTTTCTTAGCCTCTCAAGGATGTGAGTAATACCCTTCAAGCTTTCTGCATGTTGGAGCCCAAACAAAGAATCATTATGTCCCCTCTCCCCTGTGGTGCTGGGAATGAAACTAGGGCCTCCTACATGTTATGCAAGTGCTCTACCACTGAGCTATGGCTGTGGATCTATTTTGATTAATTTTAAGAACATTACTGAAAAACTGTATAACACTTCAGAAAAATTATTTTACAGATAAGCCAGTAGAACTTTTTGTATACAAATTTGTCCATACAAGACCACCTGTTTGCAGATCTAAATAGTTCTAAATCGAGTGCACCTTCATTTCTCTGAAGCTGGACTAATAAAATGATCTGATCAGTATTTCTTCATATATATACTTACATATTAGCATTATTCCTATTTGAAAATTTTTGTCTTCACTTGGGGAACATTACATATAGAACGATGGGTAAGCGTGCAGTATAAGTTATTATCAGTTTAGCCCATTTGTTAGTTGATTACTCATCCCTCAGCTTTGTTTTCTCATTCTCTATTTTGCAGTCCTGATAAAACTGAGTAAAACGAGGGATGTGGCCCCGTGGGAGCGTGCTTGACTAGCGTGCATAAGGATTCCCAACGGCTCCAGTAACATAGATACAAAGAAATTTCTGGATATTTTATTGCAAGATTTTAGTTTTTAAAAGTTCTTTTAGGTACACATGAAAACTGAAGGAGAAGGGCAGAGTTCCTACCCATCCATTCAGCATAGTGTCCCAGAGTATCTCCATCCCTTCTTCAGTGAGGACTGTGCTACCACTATGCGGATGCGTGTCTTTTTATTTACCTCTTCTTGAAAAAAAATGCATCTTGCATTATGTACAAAGATTTTAAAATTTCCCAATTGCTATTTTCTTAAATGGCTTATTCTATTTTCTTTTATTCTCAGTATTGTGCTTTAAATATAAAACCATATCGCTTATGATCGGTTGGTTTAAAATACCACATGGTATTCCAGCTTTACAATTACAATCGCCAAGGCTGCTATTGGTTACTCTCCATACCCTGATAGTAAGGCCCTGTTCCTAAAGCCGACACATATATATCACCAAACACAGAGAAGTCTACCTGGTGCCTAAACAGAAGGTTTACCCCTACAGATTAGTATTCACAGTCCTGGAAAGCACTCTGTATGCTACCAGAGGAGAAAGGTAACATCAGTATCATCCAGCTCTAATTAATGACACCTACAACAGTAACCTGCCTACCAGATAAACTGGTGAAATACTAGCACTAATGTTACGGGAATAACCAACTAAGTTTTGATTGGATAACTCATAACTGACACTGCTAAAGTAGAAAAGAATCTAGGTAGTTCATGGTCCTAGGGGAAAACAATACTATTACTCTGTTAAAGGAACATAGCAATAAAGTACGAATAGGTCAGTTCCTTGCTCTTTCCTCATTGGAGATCGTTCTTCTTGCGATAGATAGGAACTAACACAGAGACCCACAACTGCACAATCTGCAGAGGGTGAGAGACTTCAAAGCACTAAGCCCTAAGTGGGATGACTTCATCAGATCTTTCCTTCCCAGGCCTCAAGGGATCAGTACTTTTGAGACACAATGGGGCTAACGCACATATGAACCCTGAGCCTGGGACAGCATAGACGATATTTGTACAGGGTCAAACTAGGCAAATCCAAGCACCAAAAAGGAGAAATAGACACAAAAATGCTACTCCTAACCAAGAAACTATTTGCAATGGATACTTGCTGAGAAGGGGAAAATCAGTTTCCTATAACAGAGTGTCGCTGGCTATAGCAGCCCCACTCCATGGTAAGCACCATTCCCAAGAAGTTTTGGATGGCACAAAACAACCTCCATGTTGCGGACTTTTGTTTTATTTTTGGTATATTTGTCTTACTGTGTTCTGTTTTGCTGTTTTGATTTTCATTGTGTGTGTGTGTGTGTGTGTGTGTGTTGGGAAAGAGGAAGTACTGGGGAGGGAGAGAAAACACATGAAATTGAGTAGGGAAGGAAGCAAGGAGGATTTGGGGGAAGGGAATACATGATCAAAATATACTTTGTTGGTTTTTTAATTAAAAAATAATTTTATGGACACCTGGGAACCCCTGTAGAGCCAAGTCTCTTGCCAACCCTAAAATGACTCCCTTAGTTAAGATACCTTCTTTCCTGCTGCCATATTTACCCTTCCTCCATCTCACCATCCCATTTCCCCAAGCTCTCCCCAATTCTCCCCTTCTCCCTTCTCTCTCCCCATTTCCCCTTCCCCACAACCTCCCACCCCCTGCTCCCAACTTTTGCCCAGCGATCTTGTTTACTTCCAATATCCAGGAGGATAAATATATATTTTTCTTTGGCTTCACCTTCTTATTTAGCTTCTCTAGGGTCACAAACTATAGGCTCAATGTCCTTTGTTTATGACTAGAATCCACTTATGAGTGAGTACATGCCATATTCCTCTTTTTGGATCTGGGTTATCTCACTCAGTAAAGTGTTTTCTATTTCCATCCATTTGCATGCAAAATTCAAGATGTCATTGTTTTTTACCACTGAGTTGAACTCTAAAATGTTTATGTGCCACATCTTCTTTATCCATTCTTCTAATGAGGGGCACCTAGGTTGTTTCCAGGTTCTGGCTATTACAAATAGTGGGGGGAGTGGGAGGGAAATGAGAGAAGGGGAGGAGGTGGAAATTTTAAATAAATAAATAAATAAATAAATAAATAAATAAAATTTTATGAACATTGGCCTTGGAAGAAGGAGTCACAAAAGAGAGGTTATTTTATCAGCTCTGCTCTAGTTTGTGTGTATACTGACAATACACAAAAAGCTTCCGTTTGTCTTCTCTTGCCTCTCTCTCCCTTTCCTTCTGTATTGTGCACTTCACTATAGTCATTGTTTACCACTTCAAGAAGCTTTCTGTCTCCAATATGTGCCTGGTCCTCAGAGCATCTCGGTGATTACCCGGTTAGATAGACCTGTCCTATATCTCTTTACTTTGTGGTAGTATAAATGCATATAAATAGGTTGTCAGAGATAAGTTTGCATACATAGAAAAAAATCTGAGTCCACACTGGCTTCGATGGATTCAGCTTCTATTCCTAATGTTGATGATCTTGATAATGAATGTGCCAAAGTTTATTTTAGAAGAATGTATTTCCCATATTACAGCCAAGGAACTTATGTGGTGTATTTGCTTTCTGAAGATATTTTTATATAAGATTTGAAAACTAACAAAATGTATACACATATGCCTTTGTATGCATTCTTAAATTAACAAAATATTTCTCTGTTTCAATTATAACATGTTTTTTCATAATTTATAGCAGTGATGAATAAAGGTATGTATATGTATGGTGTATATATATCTGTGAGCATGTGGATATATAGGTATATGTGCATGAGTGGAAGTCAGGGTCAATATTAGGTATCTTTGTCAATCATTGCTCACCTTAACTTTTTAGACAGGGTCTCTTCACTGAAGTCGGATCTTATCAATTAGGCTAGACTGGCTGGCTAATGAGTTCCAGGCATCTGTCAGTCTTTTCCTCCGCTTCCTTGAGGTAATAAAGAAGTGGAGATCAATTGTGGGATCTTATGTTTACTCAGCCAGCATTTTACTGACTGAGACAACTCTCCAACCATAAATTTGCATTATTTAAGCCCTAGGACTGGGATAGTTTGGTAGAGTGAGGTTAGGAAGCTAAGAATACATACACAGGTATATTGCCAGCAGATTCATAAAAGGAATAATTCCCTTTAACTCATGTGTACTAATTTACCACTCTAGTTAATGTCTTCATAGTCATGATATCAACAAGGTAGTTTGTATTTTCAATCTTTGTTTCTCAATTCCAAATAGAATATCTTTCAATGGTGTGCTGGAAAACTAAGCATATTGGGTTGTCACAGCATGGCACTTTTATCAGATTATTTGTTGAGCCAGTAATTGCAAACACAAGAAAACAAAATGCAGCATATGGGGTGCAAGAGAAAAGATATTTTCTTAGAGAAAAGAATTATATGTTGTGGGTTTTCACAGGTATAGATGGAACTATTTTCTAGCCTTTGAGATCTTTTAAACTCATGAAAACACACTGATGGATAAATTTTAATAATCTCATCTTGAGAATCAAATGGAAAATGTTTAAAAATAGATTTACCGCCTTATTTTTTTTATATAGTCTATATTGTATAACAACTTAAAATCATTCGCTTGAATAATTCATGATGAAAGTTCTCCACTAAAATAGCATTTGGCATACAGGATCTTAATATGTAGGTCTGAGTTCACCTAGGACTCCCATTCTGCCTCCCTCAGTCTCTCAGGTGTGAGGCTTACAGATGTGCGCTACCATACCTGGATCAAAACGGGAATACTTTACAGTAACACTTGTACAAAACGGGAATACTTGTACAGTAACACAAATAATCAAGGTCAGGGTAATGTACGAACCATAGAATGGAATTCAATTTTTGATATATCTAAGATATAAGAATTTTTATGACATTTCTAATGTCTAACCTTTATATGCACCTTGCTGTAGCCAAGGGACTGTACCATGTAGTTTACAAATATATTTTTTAAAATACATGCATAATACAAATGAAGTTGTACCGCTCAGGTGATTCTACCCGAAGAGCCATAGACTATTTAACAAAGCTTTCAGTGCCAGGCATGGAAAACCTCCCTTTGGTCAGTGTGGTTAAAAAGACCTGCAAACAATTTAAACTATTGCTGTTGCCCTTGCTTATCTTCCAGAACTTGAGGGCAAGACCCTACTACTGAAGATATCACATACATCAGATACAGGGATGAAAGGAATGAGTTGGATGGACCTGACCTAAAGTTTTCTTTTCTGGGGACTATTCTTTTTCATTTTTTAGTTGTTTTTTATTGAGTTATACATTTTTTCTTCACTACCTTTCCATTCTCCCTTCTACCATTCTACCCTTTCCCATGATTCTCATATTCCCAATTTACTCAGGAGATCTTGTCTTTTTCTGCTTCCTATGTAGATCCATGTATTTCTCTTTTAGGGTCCTCTTTGTTGTCTGGGTTCTCTGGGGTTATGGAGTGTAGGCTGTTTTTTCTTTGCTTTATGTCTAAAAGCCACTTAGTAGTGAGTACATATTATATTTGTCTTTCTGGGTCTAAGTTACCTTAGTCAATATGTTTTTTTCTAGATCTATCAATTTGCCTGCAAATTTTCAAATGTCATTTTTTTTAAACCACTGAGTAGTACTCCATTGTGTAAATGTACCACATTTATTTTTTATCCGTTCTTTGATTGAGGGCCATCTAGGTTGTTTCCAGGTTCTA
Source organism: Myodes glareolus (assembly GCF_982192425.1). Taxonomy (NCBI): domain Eukaryota; kingdom Metazoa; phylum Chordata; class Mammalia; order Rodentia; family Cricetidae; genus Myodes; species Myodes glareolus. Next base: position 120,297,132 of record NC_142053.1, read on the forward strand.
GCTATTACAAATAATATTGCTATGAACATAGTTGAACATATATCCTTGTGGTATGACTGAGCTTCCCTTGAGTACATACCCAAAATTGGTATTGCTGGGTATTGAGGTAGGTTGTTTCCTAATTTTCTGAGAAATCACCATACTGATTTTCAAAGCACCTGTACAAGTTTGCACTCCCGTCAACAATGGAGGAGTGTTCTCCTTACTCCAAATCCTCTCCAGCATAAGTTGCCATCAGAGTTTTTGATCTTGGCCATTCTTACAGGTGTAAGATGGAATCTAAGAGTTGTTGCGATTTGCATTTCTCTGATGGCTAAAGGTGTTGAACATTTCCTTAAGTGTCTTTTAGTCATTTGAGATTTGTCTGTTGAGAATTCTCTTAGATCTGTACCCCATTTTTTTTATTGGATTATTTGTTCTTTTGAAGACAAGTTTCTTGGGTTCTCTATATATTTTGGAGATAAGCCCTCTGTCAGATGTGGGGTTGATGAAGATCTTTTCTCATTCTGTATGCTGCCATTTTGTCTTGCTGACCATGTCCTTTGCTTTACAGAAGCTTCTCAGTTTCAGCAAATCTCATGTATTAATTGTTGCTCTCAGTGTCTATGCTACTGGCCTTAAATTTTGGAAGTGGTCTCCTGTTCCCATGCAAAGGGGGGCGCAATAGCAGACAAAGGAAATCCTGAGGACTGTTTCCAAAGCATCTTAAGGTGCTGTGCAAGCTGCTCATGGAAAGGAAGCATTTACCAGTCCTGCCCAACTGTGAATTCTACCACCACAACAACTAACTAATCTATCCCTAATGGTGCAATAGTGACATTTTTATCTTGGGAGTAACTAACGGCTGTCTTTTTTGACTTAAGTTTCACTCTTAATGTGACAATTTGTTCTTGGTACTGTAAACCTAGCCAACTACCTCTGGCTGGTTAGGTTATGAACCTTAAAGAAGAACCTACTACTGCCACTTTCCCACACCTATATAATTCTAAACTGCATTTTAAATACCTATTGTTATAGCCACAGATAAACATAAATTCTTACTCCTCACCAAAGAAACTTGTTTTTTCTGTTACATATGGAGATCATCACAGAAATACACAACTGATCAAAATGAAAAGATGTGCTATGGTAATGGAAGTGCAGAACTTGGAATGGCCAATCAACTTGAGGCCCACACTATCATGAGAGAATCCATGCTTAATATTATCTAGATGGCCAGGAACCAGAGTCAGGACAGTCTAGAGACACACAATAGAACCAAACATGACTGGCAAAAAAGTAAGTGTAATGGTTCCTAATCATATTCTGCTATACTTTTAGATCTGTGCCTAGCCAACTTGTCATCAGAGGGGTATCATTTAGCAACTGATAGGAACCCATAGACAAACAGTAGGTGAGGCCAGGGGAACCCTGAATAAGATAGGGAGGAAGGACTGTAAAAGCCAGAGGAGTAAAAGATAAAAGACACTATGAGAACACAGCCCATAGAATCAACTAAGTGGGGCTCATAAGGGCTCACAGAGACAGAAGTGGCAAACATGGACTCTATGTGGATATGACCTAGGTCTTCTGCATATTTCTTATGGTTATGTAGCTTGGTGTTCTTGTGGGACTCTCAACAGTGAAAAGCTCCGGAGTGTCTCTGACACTTTTTCCTGTGCTTAGGACCCTTTTTCTCCTACTGGGTTGCCTCATCCAGCCTTGATATGAGGGTTTGTGTCTAGTCTTATTGTAACTTGTTATGCCATGTTGATTGGATATCCCTGGGAGACCTGTTCTTTTCTTAAGGGAAACAGAGGAGGAGTGGTTCTGGAGGTGAGGGGGGTTTGGGAGGAGGATGGAGGGGAAACTGTGGTCGGAATGTAATTTATGAGAGAAGAATAAAAGTGGAAAAAGAATATTGTCAAAAATATTTCAAGAAATTATCAAAATTAAATAAATGTAAAAAGGGCTTATGTTTAATATTTGCAGTAATAGTTTGAGAAGTAAATTTTTGTCACCAGTATTTTTGAAAGTAAGAAAATTGAGGCACAGTAATGATAGGTAACTTATAGTGCCTTTAGAGAACTTCAATCTCTTCTAAAATATCATGAAGGGGATTGAGACACTGTTGGTCCACTCCAGGGTTATTATGATGAGGGATATACCAGCAGGAAGGCAGATTACAGGCCCTGAATTAGGAACAAAAGAAAACACTTTCAGCTACCCATGGATTTGAAAGAGTAGCAAGATTCTGGCTCACTCATAACCAAGGCCACCCAATTCCAGAGGATATTAGCATAAGAAGAAAATTTGTCACATGAAAAGGGAAAGGTCACTGTGGTCAGAATGAAGATTGTTCATTTTGAGCTTGGATCGTGTACCTTTGGCTAATGAAGCTTGTTGTTGAACAGGAAATCTCTTTTCTTTTGAAACTAAAATGTGTCAAATAGTTTCTGAGATGAGGGCAAATATAGTCTATGCTAGTACAGAATGATCTGCTAGAAAGTCTAGTCATAATGCCACAGAGAAATCATCAAAGATTGGAAATAGATTCTGTTTCAATTTGATCCCTATAACAGCAACATAAGCATAACTTTGGTACATAAATACATGGGAAAATAGATCATTAGAATAAGTAGCAAAAGCAGAGGTATCTTTTAATTTATTTAATGCAGAACAGAAAAACATGAAATTATTTCATCAAATATTTTAAATAATCCTGGCTCTTTTAATAATTACTTCTTTTATTTATGAGCTAATAATATAATTATATCATTCCTTCACCCCAAACTCTCCCATATACCTTTCCATGCTCTCTTCCAAATTAATGGCCCCTTTTTTATTAATAGTTGTTACATGCATATATGTAGCTGTATAATGTAGTTGTTTGAAAGAAAATGGTCCCCAAAGGGAGTAGCACTATGAGAAGCTGTGGCCTTGTTAGAAGAAGCATGTCACCATGGGGTGGGCTTTGAGGTCTTTTTTGCTCAAGCTTCCCTCAACGTGACAGTTGGTCTACTTCCTTTTACCTGAAAGATGTAGAACTCCCAGCAATCCCAGCACAATGTCTGCCTGCATGCCACTAAGCTCTCTGCTATGATGAGAATAGACTGAATCTCTGAAACCATAAACAAGGCAACCCAATTAACACTCTTTACAAGAGTTGCCATGGTCATAGTGTTTTTTCACAGAAGTTGGAACCAGCGACTGGGGTATTGCTGTGATAGGTCTGACTATATGTTTGGTTGGAGGAATTTAGACTTTGGAACTTTGGGTTAGGAAAGCAGTGAATGCTTTAAAGCACTGCTTAATGGGTCACATTAGTAGGAACATGGAAGACAGTGGTGCTGAGAATTATTTGAACTATGGTGGGCTCACTCAAGAGGTTTCTGAACAGAAAATGTTTAGTATGTTGCCTAAGGATCATTCTTGTGACATTTTGGTGAAGAAAGTAGCTGACTATCGACCATGTCTGAAAAGTCTGCCTGAGGTTATAGTGAAGAATTTGGATTAATTCCATTGACAGAGGAAATCTCAAAACAGCCTGGTATAGACTCTGCCATGTGGTTTTTAGTGGTAACTCTAATGAAGATTTATAATAAAAAAGAGCAAGTTCAGCAGAGTAAATCACAAAATGAAAATTTTGAGGCAGAAATGAGTACTAGGAAGTAGAAATAGAACTTAATTCTGTGTTAAATTATTTAAATGGATTAAGAAATAGAATAAAGGGAGTGGTGACCTCAGGGCAAGATCTCACCTAGCTAAATTTCCAACTTGTGAAAAGGAACTAAAGAAGAGTTTAGAGCTGGGTGTTGTGGTTAACAGATTTGAGTTTGAGGCCAGCCTGGTCTATGGAGAAAGTTTCAAGGACACTTAAGCTTAGGCAGTGAAGGAAAACAGAAATCTGGTGAAGAATTAAACAACAGAGCCATGATCCAGCCCAAGCAAGCAGTAGAACTTGACAACTCAGCCACATGGTTCTGGTTTAGAATTAAGTATGGGAGAAAAGAGTTATGGAATAAAGCCACTGAGGCCAGGCATGTGTCCCGGGTTTCCCTGAATGGAGGCCTAGTAGAGAAGCCATTACATAAAGCTCTAAAGTTAAACCAGAATTGCCTTAGAGACCCCAAGAATGTTAGAGATGCTAGAGTTATAGGATACCCGCTGAGAAGAGCTGCTAACAGGGAGTAGAACCAGCCCAAGTGGAAGAAGTATGTTGCAGTCAACAAAGCAGAACAGAGTTGGAGATATGAAGAGTGTTTTGACATCAGAAATGGAGATGCAGAGTTTTGAGTTTGCCTAGCTGGCTTTCTGTCTTGTTTTTGTCCAGTATTTCTTCACTATTCTCCTTTCCCTTCATTTTGGAATGGTAATGTATTTCCTGTGCCATAATATATTGCAAGTATGTGATCTAATTTTTGATTTTGATTTTACAGTTAAGAGATTGCGATGTATTTCAGAAAAGACTTTGTATTTTGTACTTTGAAACAAGTTTGAGACTGTGATAGACTATGGGGACTTCTGAGGTTGAACTGAATGCATATTTATTTTGTATTATGATATGATTCTAAGCTTTTGGAGACGGGGAGTAGAATGTGGTTTAAACGAAAATGGTCTCCAAAGGAAGTAGGAGGTTTGGTCTTATTGGAGGAAGTATGTTGCTGTGGAGTAGGCTTTGTGGTCTCTTTTGCTCAAATTTTCTTCAGTATGACAGTCTACTTCCTGTTTCCTGCAAGATGTAGGACTCTCAGCTATTTCAGCACCATGTCTGCCTGCATGCACCAAGTTCTCTGCCATGATGATAATGGACTGAACCTCCAAAACTGTAAGTGAGCTATCCCAATTAAATATTTTCTTTATAAGAGTTGCTATGGTCATGGTGTTTCTTCACATTAATAAAGATTTTAATTAAAACATATATGTATATGTATGTGTATCTGTAGGTGTATGTGTGCATATGTACATACATATGCATATGTACATCTGTAAAATGTTACTTGTATATGTATTTCAGAGATGGTCATTTAGTATTGAATAGCAAATTGGTATGCTCTTCTCTGAAGAAGATTCCTGCATACCTTTGCTGTCTGTACTGCTTTGTGTAGGTTGAGGTCTCATGATTTTCTCCCATCCACTTTAGCTTTTCTACTGCTGTTCTCATTATTTTGCTCATGTTTAAGAAGTCACGTAGGTGAGACTTTATGGGTGTAACTTCTGACATTACTAGGAAAAGCAATATCACAGAGAGCTTCCTAATTCTTTGGCTCTTAAAATCTTTCTGTTCCATTTTCCATAATGTTCCTGAGTCTTAGGCGATGTTTCCTATAGATATATTCATTAGGACTAAGTTCCACAACTCTTCATTTTGATCGGGAGTAGTTCTCTGTGATGGCAATCAAGGATGATGTTTCAGTCTGAATGTGCCTAATTTAATTACATCATGACAATTTCATATAAAGTAAGATATATTTTCTAGGAATGTAAGACATGGCATATCTGTAGGGAAGCTATGAATTGTTACTTAAAGTCATCTGGACATTTGAGTTTCTCCTTTTTACTTTTGTATTGCTTTGCTGATTATAACTGTGTAAAATTACTATAAGCTATTATGATTTTTTTTGTCTTCTCTCTCCATAAGCCTGTTCACACGTTAGAATAAGACATAGAACTTTCAGTGTTTTCTATTATAAAAATGAAACTTTGGAGTTTTATTGAAGAGGAGTTAATGAGGAAGACACTTACACATTATATGTCTGTCCTTGCCAACTACATGAAGATAGCTAAACTTGACTGTAAATAATGTATCAAGAGAGAGTTACACAATATCCAGTGATGGTGTTGGCCTTTAAAACCATTCGAGAAAATGAAAGGATGGGTGCATAATGATTTTTCCTTGAGGTGTAAATTAGTCAGTGTGGGAATTTCAATTAGCAAAACCAGTGTATGTTCAGAGAGGGGAGAGGGAGGGAGAGAATGTGTGTGTGTGTGTGTGTGTGTGTGTGTGTGTGTGAGAGAGAGAGAGAGAGAGAGAGAGAGAGAGAGAGAGAGAGAGAGAGAGAGATTGAAAGATATTGAGAGGTCTTGAGAGATCTTGAGAGAAAGGTTTATTTGGCCATAAACACAATTCCTGGAAAGTCAGTGGTGATTATTAAATGGTTAGTGAATAGATGACTTTACAAAAGTATCAAAGAACAGTTTAGGGCCTTGAGCAAGAATTGGCCTTTGAGATGTGTCCTGTATGAAAAGAAGAACGACAGCAGCAAAGAGTTTAATATCCTTAGGAAAGAATATGTCACTCCATTCAGTTTCATTTTAACTGCTGACTCACACCGTCATTCCTCATTGATTCTTGCTCCCCTGATGCAAAAGAAAATCAGCTCCTGAGATCACTTTCCTCTGTCCTTCCCTGAAAGATGAAACAGTAGAACTGCTTTTTTGTTTATTTTCTTCACACATTAGTATTATTTAAAGCACAATTTTCAAATTCATTTATAGCTAAGTGGATTGATTTTTTTATTACTCATGGTGAGCAGTTGACAGCAATGATTTATTGCATCTCTGTAATTTTGGCAGATCCTTACAACTCATGGTTTAATTCACAGTTTTCCCTAATGTCTTGAGTGTCTGTGGTGCTTGCTCCTGTAAAGTGGTGTCACTGGGAGCAGTGCCCTCCTGGCCTCATACTTAGCCTCAGATTTCTTTTCTCTGTATGCTGTGACAATGGTGACAATGTGACAAAGGGAAAGAATATTTCTCAACAGGGAAGATCTTCTACTTTTATTTTTTTTAAAGGTAGATCTGCTCTCTACTCTACAAGTCGGTGAAATTGAGAACAGATTTATAGAAGAGCTGAGAGAGGGGTAAATGCAGATATCACAGGAGATGATTTTTTGCATGCTTCACAAGCGCAACAGCATCCTGCACTGGCCATGGAGCAGGTATCAATCTAGACACTGAAAAATGACGGCCTATGTACCAAAGGTGAGCTACTGTCTGTGTAAATACAAATATTGGTATTTAGCCTCATCCACTTATTTTCCTAATGTCTCATTTACCTAATGTTGCATTTGTGTTGCAGTAGCAGGTGTGAGTCATTGAAGATTGTCTGATCTATTAAACTGAAATTACAGATTCTTTTTTTTTGATGGTGCTGGGGATTGAACCCAGGGCTTCACATATTCTCAACATTACTGTATCATTGAACTACAACCTCAGCTTACAAACCTTTTTCAAAAGATATTTGTTGACCTTCCTTTAAAAAAAATGTATTCCATACCTGACACAGCTTTTCATTTTTAACCCCTTTGTTTTGGAAGCAGTATTGTTAACTAATAGGAGGTTCTTTTGTTCGAACTTCCTTTTAAAATAGTTTTTAATTTACCTTATAAACTTGTGGGGTTTTCTAAGACTTTTTCATACAGCCTCGGTTTTGTTTAACTCCTCCCTAGCCATTCTTTCTCCCATGCTTCCGTCCCTGTTCTTTTATTTGTATAACTGCTGAGATAGAAGGAAAAATTTTATTGTTCTGCATGTAGACATCATATTTCCCCAGAATCATATATTGAGAATAATGCCATCCTTTCTGCAGTTTGTATGGTGAGTACTTCTGCTGAAATTGAGTAGACTTTAGTACATGAATTTCTTTCTGTTCTCCCTATTTCTCTCAATTAATCTATATATTCTTTTTATGCCAGTATATTTTTTTAAGCAAAGTGGGTTTGCTCGTCTACCATAGAACCCAAATACTCTATGGAAATATGGTTAAACATCCACTTTAATTCTATGTTGCTATCTTGTTTTGATTACAACTGTTTTTTATTATGTCTTAAAGTCAGGCAGTGGGATGTAGCTCATTGGTAGAGTGCTTGAGAACATGAATGAGGCCCCGGGTTCAATCTCCAGCACCACTGTTTGAAGTCAAATAGTATAATTCTTCCTATTTTATTCTTTTAAATCTATTTCAAATAGGATTGATTACATTGATTGCTTAGTTCCTAATTTAGGTGTTTTCTATTGGCGTATAATTTTGTTACAGATATAGATACTGATCTTTTTATATTGTTTACTTTACTAAGTTAATTTAAGCTAATGTCTTTTGAAGGGAATTTGGAGATTTTCATATGCCATATATGTCATATTTACTTCATTTTTTGTGTGTTGTTCTCTCTAGGACCTCAAGAAATATATTTAATAAAAGTAGCAAAATAGCCTTTACTGTGTTGTTCAATACCTTTGAAAGTTGAGCTTTTACCTCATTTAGTTCCCACTCAGTATAATGCTATCTATTGGCCGTTAGAAATGGCCTTTTTTATATTGAGATATGTTCCTGTTATACTTAATTTCTTCAGTGTTTTATTTATGAAGGTCTGATAAATTTTATCAAAGACCATTTCTTTATTTATTCATATATTACTATATAGCATTGTCCAGTTTCATTCTGCTAAAGTGATAGTTCATGTATGTTTATTGTATTTCCTAAATTGAACCATATTTGCAATCTTGTGAAGTTTTTCGCTTGGTGGTGATGAACAATCTTTTAAATGAATCATAACACTTAATTTGCTAGGACTTTGCTGATGACCTTGACATCCCTGTCCCTCAACAAACTGTGCGGTAGTTGCCCTCTCTGGTGTATTCTTACCCAGTATTGGTATTGTGGAATATATCAAATATGTTTGGAAGAAATTTTTCCCTTACAATTTTTGGAATAACTCAAGGAACAGTGGTACTAGCTATTTAAACATTCTGTAGAAAGCAGAAGTGAAGCCATCTGGTTCTAGGTTTTTCTGATGAGAGGATTTTAAATACTCATTTGATCTCATTACTATTATTGTTCTGTATTAAGTCTTGGCAAGGTATATATGTCTAGGAATTTGACCTTCTAGGGTATGATGTTTTGTTGCCATGCACTTGCTTATAATAATCTTATAACACTTTGTATTTCTGTGTTATCAACTATAATATTTCTCATTTCTTCAGTAATTTTATATTTATTTCCATATTTTCTCTTTGTCTTAATATAGCTATGCGTTTGCATGTTTTTTCTCTTCTCTAAGAACTATGTCTGGTTTGTTGATCATTGTATTTTTAGTTTCATTAACTTTTACTCTGCTATTTATTTCTTTCCTATGACAAATTTTGATTTTCATTTCTTACCAGTTTTCTAGTTTCTGGAGATACATTGATATGGTGCTGTCTGAACTCTTCCTACTGTTTTTATGTGAGGATTGATGGGTGTAGACTTTCATCTCAATACTGTCTTTGCTGTATCCAGTAGGTTGTGGTATATTAGGAGTTCATTTGATTTTTTAAAAAATATTTCTTTATTTTTTAAATGTTACAATATATTCATCATTTCCCCCTTCTCTTCCCTTTGTCCAAGCCCTCCCTTATAGCAAGCACTCCTTGCTCCCTTTCAAATATATGGCCTCTTTTTTCATAATTTGTTGTTAAATGCATATATGTATATAGTTGCATTTTGATAAGGGAAAAAAACCTGACATGATTTGACTTAAAATAATGCTTGTTGAGACTGGGCTGTGGATGTAT